>NW_024100153.1:220000-229188 GCF_016545835.1 Crotalus tigris
TCCTAATTAAGTAGTCCACCCATTTCTTTGTGCAAAATTGAATCTAGGAATGATGGGAGAGACACAGCCAGTAAATAATTAATTTGTGCTAGATCTATTTAGACATCCACATATTACGATAACCATCCAAGAAAGAACATATCATAACTATATTTTTGATAAGCTTTTTCAGAAGGGGGCATAGTTGTGCTACTGCAAGAAATCCATTCAGATTTTCTGACATATAACAGTTTGATCATATGCCAATCAATGAATAAACTGTCCCAACTGCAAATAATTGTCAGATTTAACATAAGGGTTTATTAATCAAGACTGTGGCACAACTTTAGAAATAGAAACTTTCTATTCATGTTTAGCTCACAAAGCTTTGAGTTTTGTGATGACATCACCTATAACATTTCACTGTCTATTCCCATACCCACAAATATGAAATTGTTTTTGCACATATTTCATTTGCAAGGACTACTATAAGGTTCACTTCTTACTGAGATGTGGAAAGATAGGATACTACATATCTAGCTGCTTGAGCTGGTTAGAGAGTAGCTATGTCTGATTACCCAATGGGGTTTAAATTCTTTCAAATCTTGAAAGTTCTCCAATGTCGATAGAAACTTTACTTGCAGTACTGTAAGAGATAATGAATTAGCTGATTTCAGTTATTTAATAATAGCAGGAACAATGTAGCATGTATATACACTTCTGCTAAATAAAGAATATTGGGTTAGTTGACTAGAAATAGGAAGAGTCTGAATTTTATTCCATTCTGGTATTCAAAATAATACCCTGAGATTAAAATTATTTAATTTAAAGTATATGTATCTATATACATATCTATATGTAACTCTCTTGGAGTTCTAGTGCAAACCATAGGCCTGGAACCTGTTCATTCTGTTTCTCAATCCCATTTCACATTGCTGGCAGTTCACTTAAATACCTTTCATCAAATAAGATCAAAGTACCTTGCAGCTTTCACAGGTAGATCAGGCAGGAAATATGATCAGATAAGCTAATTTTACTTTACTGTAGAGCTATAGTAATAGAATCTTGTAAGTCTGAAAGTACAAACCATCCCCCTTACAACTTGAGAAATACAGAGGGTCTCTTCTATGCCTCTTTCTGCATCACAATGCAGCTGTGGGCTATGCTGTCTCTTATCTGGACATACCTTAGGCATCATTTTCTGCCGCTGTCTCCCAAGGTCTTTCCCACTTACCATTACAGTATCTAAGACAGGGGTCCCCAACCCACAGTCTGTGGACCAGTACTGGGCTGTAGCATGCCAGCAACCGGCTGCATAAATAAGCAAAGCCCCATCCGCGAGATGCAGGCAGCACACAAAACCATGTACCCTCCGGTCCATGGAAAAACCTCTCTCCACAGAACCGGTCCCTGGTGCCCAAAAGGTTGGGGACCTCTGATCTAAGGCATTTGTCATTCTATTTTTATGATGAAGTCATTGACCATCAAAAAAAAGTCAGTATGAATGCTGGTGCACAATTTCTGTTTTCAAGCACGTGGATATACAGTGAGACTTGCATTCCATCCTCTTCTCATTCAGACTTCAGCCAAGAATATTTATATGCTCTCATTTAAATGTATATGTCTTTTATTTTTGTTAAAGTATGCTTTAAGAATGCTTAAATCCTTTGGTGATGCCAGCAGTCTTTAAAATTAAGTGCTGTGTTTCGTGGACATTAAAACTGTATGTTTATGATTTTGTGTTTTGTCCTAGGATCAAATAATGAGCAGTATACATACATTCTTAAAAAAATCAATACATAAATCAATATAAGCATGCAATGAAAAAGCAGTGAAAACCACAATCTCATCACTTTTTAAACCATTCTAACTATAAATAAAAAGGATGGCAATTTTGTATTTTCAGATATTGATTATGATACATTTTAAACTTTGTTAAGGTAAACCTGCCTTGAGGACTATTCTGAGAAAGAGAACAGGATATGAATTTCAGAAATAAATAAAGTATATAAATATTTCAGTCCCTTCTATAGACAAAGTTTAAGTCTTCATACTTTTCAGGTTCTATCTGTATGTCATCATCCATTATTTTTTTCCATTATTTAAAAAATTGGAATATTCAAAGTCAACTCTACATCTTTTCTGTAATGTTTGCTGCATTTCTTTACAAGAACTTTGAATTCAATCAGCATATTTTTGTGTAACAAACTCTTATTCATGCATATTTATTCATCTGGATTTGTGATTCTGCAGAAACTGTTGTTGTCACAATCATTGCTGCATCTTTTCTCCATCCTCCACTCCTTCTTCTCCTCCCCTTCCTCCTCTTCTTCCTCCTCCTTTGATGGTGCCAATCCAGCAGTTTGCACTTTCATTGTCTACACTGTATGCACATTTTTCCTACTCATTGGGGTTTCGGAGGTGATCAAATATTCAAGGTAAATGAAGAGCAATAGCATTTACATATGTACTTACTTATATACTATCTATAGTGCTCTGGGCAGTTCACAACTGTCAGCATATTGCCCCCAACAATTTGGGTCCTCATTTTACTTCCAACCTCAGAAGGATGGAAGGCTGAGTCAACCTTGAGTCCGTCAGGATCGAATTCCAGGCTATGAGCAGAGTTAGCTTACATGCTACATTCTAACCATTGTGCCATCAGGAGCAGAGGTTAGAATGCAGTTGTTGAAACTAAAAATAGGGGTGCAGTAGATGATATGGGGTAGTTAACCCTTTGAGACGTGCAGCATTCAGAGATGGGGATGTTTATATGGTGTTAAAAAGAAAATTCAAGATTGTCACAGTTCTTTCTTCCTGTTGGTGAAACTGCTAAACTGAGTTGGTCACTTCAAAGAAGCAGTAGAAGTAGTAGTAGAAGCTGAAACAGAACCACATAGCTCAACAAAGTTCCTGTGAATTGAAGGGATAATTTGGGAACCATTTATTTAATTCTTTTTTTACCCAAAGCTTGAAAATGTACATATCATTTATAATAATAATAATAATCCCCCAGTGAGGCACTACCTTGATGTGGTTGCGGGGTTTGTGTACTCTGAGGAAGACGAGAGCTATGCCAGAGGTTCAACCATACTGGACAGGTCTCATCAGAGGAGTCAGACAAAGAGTGTCTCTCCCATAAAAAATATGGTGAGACGTAAATTGCAGAATGCCATACCGGCTCGGACGTCGCCCGGGTTAACAAGGTCCGCACTAGATATTGGAGTTCCTGGATATCTGGTGAAAAATGGGTTACAGGACTCAGGACTGTTGGCTGAGCAACCAGGGCCAGCAGCTGCAGAACTACTGGAAGAAAAGGTGTTTACCCGTCGCAGATACACAGTGATGGAAAACAAAGAAATAATGATCTGTTACTACAGATCAAGTCCAACAAGAAGAGGATATCTAAAACGAATGCACCAGTTCTGGAAAGAACAACATCCAGAATCAGAAATAACAGAACAGAGACTAGCAGATCAACGCCGATTTATAACACGAAATAAAGTATTCACAGAAACAGAATTGGACGAACTGCAAAGGTTTACCCAGGGCAAAGAAATCAAAGCCTTACCAGAAGTAATTCAGAAGGTAGAGGCAAACCAGGGGGAGTTGGCAGTGAAGGAATCCAGCAGAGATATACAACTGTTCTCATTTGGAAACCAGGCACCTCTTCCTCAGGAAGAACAAAACCCTCTAACTAAAGAAATAAAAGAATTGAAACAAAGAATAACTGAGCATCTAGAACAGCACAAAAACAACAGAATAAGGCTACCTGCATTGAAGCTTGTTCCAAAGAAACAGCTAGCACAAGCATTAAAAGATGCAAATACTGCAATATCAAGTATAAGCACCAATTCACTGCAAGAAACAAACCAACTAATGTACAGCACAGCTGCAGTTATAACAGAATACCTGGGATGCAAAATCAACAAAAAAGAAAAACAAACAAACAGTGCACCAGAAAAATGGAAGGTTAGACTAGAAAATAAGATCAGCAAGTTAAGATCACATGCAAGCAAGCTAGAACAGATGAAAGAAAAGAAGCAGAAGAACAAGAAGACCAAAGAATACCTAATCAAGAAATACCACTTAGAAACAAGGAAGATCAAGGAAGCACTGGAAATAATAAAGCAACAAATAACAGCTATAGCCAGGAAAATCAGTAGATATGAAGCTCGAATTGCAAACTATAGGCAGAACCTCCAATTTCAATCCAATCAGAAACGTTTCTACCAATTCATCAATGGAGAAACTGCAAGGAATCAGTCAGTACCTGACAAGGAAGAAACAGTGCAGTTCTGGAAGCAGATATGGGATAACCCAAAGAAATACAACAAGGATGCGGCTTGGTTAAAAGAGGTGGATGCAAATAAAACAGAAGTTGAAATGAAAGAACTAGTAATAACAACAAAAATGGTAGAAAAAAGAGCAAAGAAAATCAAAAATTGGTCAGCACCAGGTGAAGATGAACTGCATGGGTTTTGGTTGAAACATCTAACTGTTATACACCCACTCATTGCCAAGCAGTTCAACAATATACTACAAGGAGGAGAAATTGAAAAGTGGCTAACAACTGGGAAAACCTACCTAATAATGAAAAATCCAGCAAAAGGGGCAACACCAGGCAACTACAGGCCAATTATCTGTTTACCAACAACTTTCAAATTACTAACTGGTGTGGTAGCTGATGCAGTACAACAGCATCTAGTTGAAAACAATCTCTTTCCACCTGAGCAGAAAGGAAACCGCCCCAATAGCAGAGGAACAAAAGATCAACTCCTAATAGACAAAATGATTTTGGAAAACTGCAAGAGAAGAAAGACCAACCTGAATGTGTCATGGATTGACTACAAAAAGGCATTTGACTCTCTGCCACATGATTGGATAACAAAGTGCCTAGAAATAACAGGAGTCAGTAGAAACATCAGAAAATTTGTGCAAACATCGATGGCACAATGGAAGACACAGTTGCAGATCAATGGTGAGAAGCTGGGAGAGGTTAATATCAAGAGAGGAATATTTCAAGGAGATTCATTATCACCATTACTATTTGTTATTGCACTATTTCCTCTGTCAACAATACTGAATAACTCAGGACATGGCTATCAAACATCAAAAACATCTGCCAGACTATCCTACCTCCTTTACATGGATGATCTGAAGCTGTATGGAAAAACATCATCTGAAATAGAATCGCTGCTCAACACTGTCCGTATATATAGCCAAGATATTGTAATGGAGTTTGGCTTGGACAAATGTGCCACACTTACTATCAAACAAGGAAAAATAGTGAAAACTGAAGGAATCAAGATGCCCCACGAAAATAACATTAAGAGTCTGGATGAGGAAGAGTACTACAAATACTTGGGTATCCTTCAAGCTGACAACATCAAGCACACTGAAGTCAAGAAAAAGATTAGAGGTGAATACATCAAGAGAGTGAAGAAGATCTTAAAGTCCAAACTCAATGGAGGAAATACCATAAAGGCAATCAACACCTGGGCAATCCCAGTCATTAGGTACACAGCTGGAATAGTGGACTGGACTCAAGCAGAACTAAAAGCAATGGATAGGCAGACCAGAAAAATAATGACAATGAATCAGCCCTTCATCCACGCAGTGACATTGATAGACTTTATCTACCAAGGCAAATAGGTGGGCGTGGAATGCTACAAGTACATCAGATGGTTGAAGAAGAAAAAATGGCTTTGGAAGAATATCTGAAGAACAATGATGAAGATGCACTGAAATTAGTATATCAGGAAGGCTTACTAACTACTGGAGAGAGCAAACTGGCCTACAAGAAAGACCAAATGAAGAACAGAATAGAGGCATGGGAAGACAAAGCACTACATGGCCAATACATGAAAAAAATAGCTGGGAAAGCAGATAATAATAAAACCTGGCAATGGCTAAGAGCAGGAAAATTGAAGAAAGAGACCGAGGGACTAATTCTGGCTGCACAAGACCAAGACTTAAGGACAAATGCATAAGTCTATCAAAGTCCTATCATAAGTCTACTTGATAGATAAAGTCTTATCAATGCACTGCTGATGAAGGGCATGATCATTGTTCTATTTTTTCTGGTCTGTGCCTATCCATGCTTTTAGTTCTGCTTGAGTACAGTACACTATTCCAGCTGTGTACCTAAGACTGGGATTGCCCAGGTGTTTGATTGCCTTTATGGTATTTCCTCCATTGAGTTTGCGACTTTAAGATCTTCTTCATCTATTGATGCTATTTCAACCTCTAATCTTTTTTCTGACTTCCAGTGTGCTTGATGGTGTCAGCTTTGAAGGATACCCAAGTATTTGTAGTACTCTTCCTCATGCCAGAATTATAATGTTATTTGCGTGGGGCTCTGATCCTTTCAGTTGATTATTTATCTTCTTACTCCATTACAATATCTTGGCTATATATACGGACAGTGTTGAGCAGCGATTCTATTTCAGATGATGTTTTTCCATACAGCTTCAGATCATCCATATAAAGGAGGTGGGATCGTCTGGCAGATGTTTTTGATGTTTGATAGCCATGTCCTGAGTTATTCAGTATTGTTGACAGAGGAAACAGTGCAATAACAAATAGTAATGGTGACAATGAATCTCCTTGAAATATTCTCTCTTGATATTAACCTCTCCCAGTCTCTCACCATTGATCTGCAACTGTGTCTTCCATTGTGCCATCGATCTTTGCACAAATTTTCTGATGTTTCTACTGACTCCTGTTATTTCTAGGCACTTGATTACTACAAGCATGTGGCAGAGAGCAAATGCCTTTGGTAGTCACATCCATGCCACATTCAGGCTTGGCTCTTCTTCTCTTGCAGTTTTCCTAAGATCTATATTATATTATTATTATTATTTATTATTATTATTATTATTATTATTATTATTATTATTGATCATCGCACAATCAGCCAGATGTTCAGACTGGATTTGGCATTTTGTCTACCTATCGAGTCCTACCCAGGACCTGGGATAGGCAGATGTGGATGTTTGATGGTATTACAGATATCGTCGCAGGATGGAAGCAGTTCCTAGTAAGGCCGCTTTTTGCAATTGACTAATAGAAAATTTGTCAATGCCAATGGTGTTCAAGTGGTGCTCCAGTTGTTTTGGGATTGCACCCAAGGAGCCTATGACTATTGGTACTACTCTTGCTTGCTTTTGCTTTTGCCACAGTCTTTCTATTTCTATTTGTAGGTCTTTGTATTTTGTTATCTTCTCCAGGTCTTTCTCTTCTATTCTGCTATCTCCAGGCACTGCCACATCCACTATCCAGACTTTTTTGTCTTTCTTATCGACACTTGTTAAGTCTGGGGTGTTATGTTGCAGGTGCTTGTCCTGTTTGAATTACGAAAGTCCCAGAGCAGTTTAATTTTATCATTTTCTATGTGACCTTTTCTCTATTTTATCGATCCCACCAGTTTTTTGCTTACAGGCACAATGATATTTTTTGCAGATCTTAAGCACATTAGTTCGCCTAACTTGTACATGTCGCTGATTGTAATCAGTCTGCTGCAATCTATTCTGCAAACAGGCTCTACCAGTAGCGTCCACTGTTCTTCAGCTTCTTTGCATGGGCGGCACTTACTGTCTGTTGCTATCTTCTCAATTTTGACTTTGTATGCATTTGTCCTAAGGCTTGGTCTTGTGCAGCCAGAATTAGTCCCTCGGTCTTTCTTCAATTTTCCTGCTCTTAGCCATTGCCAGGTTTTATTATTATCTGCTTTCCCAGCTATTTTTTTCATGTATGGGCCATGTAGTGCTTTGTCTTCCCATGCCTCTATTCTGTTCTTCATTTGGTCTTTCTTGTAGGCCAGTTTGGTCTCTCCAGTAGTTAGTAAGCCTTCCTGATATACTAATTTCAGTGCATCTTCATCATTGTTCTCCAGATATTCTTCCAAAGCCATTTTTTCTTCTTCAACCATCTGATGTACTTGTAGCATTCCACGCCCACCTATTTGTCTTGGTAGATAAAGTCTATCAATGTCACTGCGTGGATGAATAATCATTGTCATTATTTTTCTGGTCTGCCTATCCATTGCTTTTGGTTCTGCTTGAGTCCAGTCCACTCTTCAGCTGTGTACCTAATGACTGGGATTGCCCAGGTGCTTGATTGCCTTATGGTATTCCTCCAATTGAGTTGCTGTTTAAGATCTTCCTTCACTACTATTGATTGTATCACCTCTAATCTTTTTCTTGACTTCAACGTTTGCTTGAATGTTTGTCAGCTTGAAGGATACACAATGTATGTAGTATTCTTCCTCATCCAGACCTCTTAATGTTATTTTCATGGGGCATCTTGATTCCTTCATTTTTCACTATTTTTCCTTGTTTGATAGTAAGTGTGGCACATTTGTCCAAGCCAAACTCCATTTCAATATCTTGGCTATATATACGGACAGTGTTGAGCAGCGATTCTATTTCAGATGATGTTTTTCCATACAGCTTCAGATCATCCATGTAAAGGAGGTGGGATAGTCTAGAAGATGTTTTTGATGTTTGATAACCATGTCCTGAGTTATTCAGTATTGTTGACAGAGGAAACAGTGCAATAACAAATAGTAATGGTGATAATGAATCTCCTTGAAATATTCCTCTCTTGATATTAACCTCTCCCAGCTTTTCACCAGTGATCTGCAACTGTGTCTTCCATTGTGCCATCGATCTTTGCACAAATTTTCTGATGTTTCTACTTACTCCTGTTATTTCTAGGCACTTGATTATACAATCATGTGGCAGAGAGTCAAATGCCTTTTTGTAGTCAATCCATGCCACATTCAGGTTGGTCTTCCTTCTCTTGCAGTTTTCCAAGATCATTTTGTCTATTAGGAGTTGATCTTTTGTTCCTCTGCTATTGGAGCGGTTTCCTTTTTGCTCAGGTGGAAAGAGATTGTTTCAACTAGATGCTGTTGTACTGCATCAGCTACCACACCAGTTAGTAATTTGAAAGTTGTTGGTAAGCAGGTAATTGGCCTGTAGTTACCTGGTGTTGCCCTTTTGCTGGATTTTTCATTATTAGGTAGGTTTTCCCAGTTGTTAGCCACTTTTCAATTTCTCCTCCTTGTAGTATATTGTTGAACTGCTTGGCAATGAGTGGGTGTATAACAGTTAGATGTTTCAACCCAAACCCATGCAGTTCATCTTCACCTGGTGCTGACCAATTTTTTATTTTCCTTGCTCTTTTTTTCTACCCTTTTTGTT
>NW_024100154.1:0-68627 GCF_016545835.1 Crotalus tigris
CAGTACTAAGGCACCCAGACATGGACAAACCCTTCATAATCCAGGCAGATGCAAGTGATGTGGCAGTGGGGGCTGTGCTATTACAAGAAAATGATGATGCAGTATTGCAACCCTGTGCATATACATCCAAGAAACTCACGGAAACAGAACAGCGCTGGCCCGTATGGGAGAAGGAGGCTTATGGGATACGTTGGGCATTACTCATGTGGCGATAGTTCCTGGAAGGCAACAAAATCCCCTTCCAGGTGTGGACTGATCACAAAAATTTAGAAGCCCTGAAAACTTCCAGGAAACTCAATCCCAAACAAGTCCGCTGGTCCCAGCATTTTCACCAATTCCAATTTAAGCTCAAACATTTACCAGGAAGAAAGAACTTCCTGGCAGATGCTCTATCTCGCATGCCTCAATATAACAGCGCACGAACCACAGACTCTAGACCAATAATGGCAGAGTCACAACTGGCAGCGCCAGTAACCACAAGAACCCAAGCCACAATAAAACCACACCTGGACAGCCAAACTGGGATTGAATTCAGAAAAAGTTTGGAAACAGATGATTGGTTCCAGAAAAACAAACATGTGTGCACAATGAGAGACGGATTGCCTTGGGTAGGGGAAAAGTTATATATACCAACAACTCAAAGACTAACTTTCATGCAACTTTGCCATGACACAAAATCAGCAGGGCATTTTGGATTTGTAAAAACTTTACACTTAATTAAACGGCAATTTTGGTGGCCATCAATAAAAAAGGACATAGAAAGTTATGTTGCCAGCTGCCCAACCTGTGCATCAGCAAAGAGGTTGCAAGGGAAATCGCCAGGGCTGTTACAACCAGTGGCAAGTCCCTCAGCCCCCTGGAGGGAAATAGCCATGGATTTTATAGTGGAATTGCCGGAAAGCAATGGGAATACTGTTATCTGGACAGTCACGGACCTATTTTCCAAACAGGTGCACTTTATCCCTTGCCAAAAATTCCCACTGCAAAGGCCTTAGCAAAACTTTTCATCCAGCACATTTACAGATTGCACGGGGCACCCCAACGCATCATCTCTGATAGGGGAGTGCAATTTACGTCTGCATTTTGGAAGGAATTTTTATCCCTCTTAGGGACCACTCAGGGATTGACATCTAGCCACCACCCTCAAGGAGATGGACAAGCGGAACGCTGCCAGTCGGTACTTGAGCAATATTTGAGATGTTTTTTAAATTTCCAACAGAGTGATTGGACGGACTTACTTCCTTTTGCAGAAGTTGCCTACAATAATGCAGTCCACTCCAGCACAGGCTACACTCCTTTTCAAATAGCCAACGGCCAAAGTTTCAACCCTATGCCAGAGTTAACCCCAAAAGAACCAACGATCCCTTCACTGAAAGAATGGATGGAAAACCTACAAAACACCTGGCCAATAGTCAGAAAATCACTAGATGAAGCTAGGCGGGCATACAAAGCACAAGCCGATAAAAAAAGGGTTGAGCCTACACCATTCATTATAGGAGAAATGGTGTACTTATCCACAAAATACCTAAAGTCCCTACAGCCCTGTAAAAAACTTGGACCAAAATATATAGGACCTTTTCCAATTAAAAGAATCATAAATCCAGTAACAGTAGAATTAGAATTACCCAAAAACCTCAGGCAAATACACCCAATTTTTCATTGCAGCTTGCTGAAAAGAGAGCATCAGTCACATCTACGGCCAAAAATCCCCCCACCACCACCTCCACTCATGGTGGAGGGTGAACAACACTTCGAAATAAAGGAAATCCTTGATTCTAGGAGATATCATGGGGCAACTCAGTACCTAGTTGCCTGGAAACACCTACCTCCCTCACAAAATGAGTGGGTCCATAAACGTCATGTCAGAGCCCCGAAGCTATTGAAGAAGTTTCACACAGAGTATCCTAACAAGCCTGACTAAATTTTATACTTGTGTTTTCTTTCAGGTGGATCTCTCTTATTGTTAAGAGGGGCCGGATGTCAGAATCCAATTATATTTCATCTTTAAATTATCAAATATAGAAACTCCCAATTCTGCCTTCTCTGGATTCTGCCATAAGAGGGAGAGAAGGGGGAGAACAAAGGGGCTTTATGGCCCTCACTTCCTTCTTTACACTTCAAAGAGCTGAATGCTGAATGTGTGTTTATTGTAACCTCGAAGCGTTAACATACCAAAGGAGGGTAGTTGCCTTTCATGTAGTTATCTGAAGTCCCCATGCAGACGGAAGAAAGAAGAAAGGGGGTGGAATTGTGATACTTGAAACTATCACTGGAAGGGGGGTTGATTGGGTGGGACTACTGGGGAACCCCTTAAAACCTTGAATGGGAGAGCTTGAACCCCAAGTCCTGTCTAGCATGCCTGCAACCATTTTCTCTTAATAAAGGATTCCTGTTGGAAGAATTATTCCAAGAGTTCTGTCTTCTTAAGATGCAAAGTGGGGTGGGTCCTTACACGAGTGGATGTTTTGAAAATATTGGATATATAGAAGAAGGAAGAAGAAGTGACATTTGGTGGATCAGTGGAGATATTAAATTCAGACAGAGAGAAAAAAAAGGCTAATACAATATTGTAGCACTCATATACAAGCAGTGACTAAGCTACAAGTAAAAAAGGGGCATCAGGCAATGTATTAAAAGTAATGAAATAAATGAATTGTATTAACGAAATAGAAATAAGCATAATTGTGTAATTGAACTAAATAGAAGTGAGAAAGTAATTATAGTATTGTAAAGAAATATAGACAGGTGATTATTCAAATAAGAGTGATAGTGAATGAAATTAAGAGTGGTGATAATACATAGAGAATAGTATATGTATATGCATAGTGTGTAGTGCTATAGAAATATATACAAGAGATGTTTAGAGTATTATAAATTGTACTAGATAATAGTGGGATAAGGAAAAGTACAACTCTACTTGTAATTTTACTTTTCAACGTTAATCCTAAGAATAACGTTCTATAAAGGTATTATAGTCATATATATTGATACATAATTAGAAATATTATATATATATATATATATATTCTTTACTATCTATAATATCTATCTACCTACCTATCTATCTATCTATCTATCTATCTATCTATCTATCTATCTGTCTCTCTCTATATATATATTTGCATATTTAAGCTTAGACTATATAGATTGAAAACTAACTTGATCAACAAAAACAACTTGCCATAAATTGGTATATGCAAAAGTGGAGAAATATTATTCAAATAATAAAAGTGACAAGTACCACAACAACAACTAAAGTCGGCAAAAAAACAGTTACAAATCCCACATCTATAATGGCCTCTCCTACAGGTCAAAGAATGATAGTGACCATGTTGGGGAAAGAAAAAGAAAAAGCAGAATTGGCAATGAACCCACAGAGCATGTGGATAACTCTACAAATGATTCAGGAAACAATGATGATGACCCAAGAGGCAATAGCAAACAATCATGAAGAAACAAAAACATATCACAAAGAAATTAAGAATGATATTGGAGAAATGGGAGATGAAATTAAAAACATGAATGATAAGATAGGCAATATACAACAAACAATGATGGAAAATGAACAAAGAATCCAAAAAGTTGAAACAAAAATGGAGCATGTTGATAGCAAAATAGAAAGGATGGTACAGAAATCCAAGCAGGTAAATAGGGAGTTGACTGAATCGATTGCCTTTTTGGAAATGAATAAAGCTTCGTTCTTTCTAAGATTCCAAAATATTGTGGAGGAAAAGGAAGAAGATTTGGGAGAGAAGATGGCGGAGATGTTGGCAGAGATATTAGGCAAGGAAAAACAGGAAGTAAGAAGAGACATAGACGAAATATATAGAGTATATACAAATTATGCACGAAGGCATAGATTGGTGAGAGAGGTCTAGAAGATCAATAAGGGATGAAATATATAAAAAAAACAAGAGATGAACCAATAATATATAAGGGTAAAGAAATAATTGTATTAAAACAAATACCACGTAGTATATGAAATCAGAGACGAGAATACCAATTTCTAACGACCCAATTAATTAAATATAAAGTTATGTTTCAATGGTTAATACCTGAAGGCATATTTCTAACTTGGCAGGAAAAAAAATATAAGATAGATACACTTGAGAAAGCGCAGGACTTTTATGAATGTTACTTTATACAGGAAGAAGAACAAGAAAGTAGGGAAGAGTCGGAGAGTAAAAGTCAGGATGAAGAAGTATTAGAGAAAGTGAAACGAGAGAGAGAAATACAAAAGATACAAGAAAGAAAAAGGTTAGAAAGAGAAGGAGCAAAAGGAAGAGTAATAGAGACAAGAAGCATAAAGAAAATAGATCAAGTAAAAAATGGGAGACGCAATTAAGCTCTTCTCTGTAAACATTAATGGATTAAATATACCAAGAAAAAGAGCATAAACGTTTAACAAATTAAGGAAATTGGATGCAGATGTGATATGTCTTCAGAAAGTTCATATAAAAAAAGATTATAGAAAATTACTAGAGAATGTAAAATTAGGAACACTATACATAACATTAGCACAAAACAAGAAAGGATGAATTGCTATATATGTCAAAGAAAAAATAAAACCAAAATCAATATATTCAGATGAAGAGGGGAGAATTTTAATGTTGGAAATAGAATTAGAGCAAAAACAAATCTTATTAATGTCAGTATATGCACCAAATAATAATCAACAAGAATTTTTTAAAAAGGTACATAAGAGACTAGTGGATCTGGATTACGAAAATATTTGTATGATTGGAGATCTAAATGCAATAGTTGATGTTAAGAAAGATTATAAGAGTGGTAAAAAGAACAAAAAGAAGAAAAATACATTACCAAAATCGTTCTTTGACATGGTAACAGAACTCAATCTTCAGGATATATATAGAGAGAGACACAGATCAGACAAACAATATACGTTCTATTCGTATCCACATCAATCTTGGTCTAAGATCGATATGGTCTGGGCAACAACAGACGTACAAAAAGGGATAGAGGAAATTGAAATAGGGCTTAATGATTGGGCGGATCACAACCCAATAATAATAAAATGGAAAGGCCAGAAACAGAGAAAAAGATGGTCAATGAATCAAAGACTGTGTAAAGATAAACAATATATACAGATGCTAGAAAAGGAGTTGACATTATTTTTTCAGGTAAATAAAAAGGAAGAGACATCAACACAAAATTTGTGGGATACTACAAAAGCTTACATTCGGGGATTGACAATTGCATACAACTCTAAGAAAAACAAAGATAGGAGACTTCAACAAGGAAAATTACAAGAAGAATTAAAAAAATAGAAGGTGATCTACAGAAGGACCCACAAAATAAAAAGATAAAAGAAAAATGGAATATTATAAAACACAAGATTAACCTGACAACACAAAAAGAAATGGCACAGAAAATCAGGATGGCAAAACAAAATTACTTTGAAAATGCAAATAAAACTGGTCGATGGTTGGCTTATAAAAAAAAAAAAGAAAAAGGCAAAAGAACAATACACCAACTACAAGATGAAAGTGGAACAGTACAATATAGACGGGAAGAAAAAAAGAAAATAATACAAAATTTCTTTTCAAAGCTATACCATCAGGAAGATATAGCAGGTGATAAAGTCAAACAATATATAGAGGCAGCAAAAATGAGTAAAATCACCGAAGAACAAAAGGAAATGTTGAATAGACCTGTCAGAATCCAATTATATTTCATCTTTAATTATCAAATATAGAAACTCCCAGTTCTGCCTTCTCTGGATTCTGCCATAAGAGGGAGAGAAGGGGGAGAACAAAGGGGCTTTATGGCCCTCACTTCCTTCAGTAGACTTCTAAGAAACTGAATGTGTTTATTGCACATCAAAGAAAGAATTTGAATGTAACTAGCATTTGAATGTAGTTTATCTGAAGTCTCTATACAGACGGAAGAAAGAAGCAAAGGGGTGGAATTGTGATGCCTGAAACTATCACTGGAAGGGGGGTGATTGGGTGGGACTGCTGGGGAACCCGTTAAAACCTTGAATGGGAGAGCTTGGACCCCAAGTCCTGTCTAGCATGCCTGCAGCCACTTCTTCTTAATAAAGGATTCCTGTTGGAAGAATTATTCCAAGAGTTCTGTCTTCTTAAGATGCAAAGTGGGGTGGGTCCTTACAAGACCAATAACTGCAATAGAATTAGAAATAGCATTGAAAAAACAAGAAAACAACAAATCACCAGGCCCAGATGGAATTCCGGTCGAGTTTTATAAAAATACACAAGAGTCACTACAATGGATAATGTTGGAGATTTTCAATGAGGTGTTGGAAGAGGCGAAGATACCGACAACTTGGACTGAAGCAATCATCACCCTCATTCCTAAGGAAGACTCAGACCTGCAACAAATTCAAAATTATAGACCAATTTCTTTACTGAATACAGATTATAAGACATTTACAACAATAATAGCAGAAAGGATAAAAAAAAATTTGAATAACTACATTCACCCAGATCAAAATGGATTTTTACCAGGATGACAAATAAAAAATAACATGAGGATAATACTGAATATTTTAGAATTTTACAAAGTTCATCCTGATAGACAAGCTATACTAGTTTTTCTTGATGCCCAGAAGGCATTTGATAATTTGAACTGGAATTTTATTATAACACAGTTGTACTATATGGATTTTGGGACAAAATTTGGAAAGATGGTTGAGAAAATATATACTACACAAACAGCTAGGGTAATTATAAATGAGGAAATGACAGAAAAAATTGATATAACCAAAGGAGTAAGACAAGGATGCCCTCTTTCCCCTCTTCTATTTATTTTATCATTAGAAATACTTCTTACAAAAATCAGAGAGGACCAAGAAATAAAGGGTTTAAAAATTAAAAAGGAAGAATATAAGGTCCAGGCCTTTGCTGATGATTTGGTATTTATTTTGGAAGATCCATTAGAAACTGGCTTTAAATTGATTAAAAAAATAGAAGAATTTGGTGAGGTAGCCAGACTTAAGATTAATAAGAATAAATCCAAATTAATAACAAAAAATCTTACAAAGGCACAAGAAAGGGAATTGGAAAATAAAACAAAGATAAGTATAACCAAGAAAATAAAATATTTAGGGATCTGGCTTACAGCGAAATGTTCCTCGATTAAGGAGGACAATTATGATAAAATACTACACCAGAAAAACTTCCTGTGGATCAAGCAGTTACGATGGCTGCTTTTCACAAAGCAGCCCATTCCTGGGTTGTGTTAAAGCCGCAGGACTTTTACAATCAGCTGTCCTGCGGCTTGAATCTCTTCCCTGGGAGAAAGGGAAGAGAAGAGCTACTCAGGTAGAGGTAAGAGCTCCCCTGGATCCCCATAATTTCAGGGATCGGAGGATAGAGCTCCCTCGGAGCCTGAGCCAACTCCGCACTCCAGGACGTCTTTGTCCCGAAGTTCTGGGATGAAGCAAGGCGTCGCTCCCACATCTGCTTTTTTGGGAGGCTTGTGAGTATTCAAATGCAGACGGAGCAGACCAGGAGAAAGTGGATTTAAGATTGATTGTGACTTTAACTCCTGCAAGCATCTTCCCCCCCTTTTTTTGTTTACTTTCCCTTTTGAAGAAAGGGAAAGTGAAAGGCAAAATGGTGACTGTCTTTCTTGTTTGACTTTGTAACAAAGTTAAAAGTTCATGTTTTAAATATAGAGGCAAGAATTTTGTTCCTCTTTCTTTTTTTCTTCTTTCTTTCTTTTTTTATTATTATTTAAAGAACTGTGATATTATAGAGGCAAGAATTTTGCTCCTTTGAACTTAACAGAATGGCTTCAAAATGTTTGGTCTCTGTCCCTAAAGCTTCCATCTCTTCCCCAATGACTCAACCTGCTTCTCAGTCTAAACCAAAATCACCCCCATCCTCTCCTCCTCCTGCAATCTCTCTCAAAGACTTACAAGAGGCTTCAAAAATGACTGCTTTGGATATTAAAGAGGAGGTAAAAGATCTTATAATTGCAGAGAGGGCTATTACAGAAGAATTATTGGAGAAAAAGAACAAGCAAAGCAGAGAAGACATACTATTTGCGTTTTCTAGTCTTGCCCTGCATATTGAAAGGATTGATGATAAAATGGAAGAGATTACTGAAAATGCAGCAAAACTGGAATTTAGAATGGAGGAAGTGTAGAATAAGATAGAAGTTACACAGGATGAACAAACTATGTCACAATACAGAGAAATGGAGTTTGCATTGCGTATCCGAGGACTGAAAGAAAATTCCCAGGAAGATTTGAAGATGCTTATTCTTAGAGATATTGCTTTTAATCTTGGATGGAGACCAGAAGTAGTTGGGAATGAGATAGAAAAAATCTTCAGAGTCAACTCATGGGTTGCTAGACAGAGAAATTTACCAAGAGATGTGGTTATTTACTTTTCCAGAAGATCTATTCGTAATGAAATTATACAGGCTTTTTATAAAAAGAGGTTTCAAATTGCAGCTCAAGATGTGATAATTTTAAAAGAAATACTTCCAAAAATTTTAAGAGGTAGAAAAGATTTTACTTTTCTGTCTGATGAGTTAAAACGTTGTCAAATCCAGTTCAGATGGGAGATTCCAAGAGGAATAGTAGTGAATTATGATGGAATACGTTACAGATTAACTACAGTTTTAAAGGCAAGAGATTTCTATCACTCTATTCTAAAGGGAAGACCGTCTTCACCTCCAAAAACAAGGATAATTGAAGAGCCCTTTATGGCAGGAGCTTCCTCATTGATGGTCATGGAACAAGCAGTGTTTCCTGTACAGAATCTTGAGATAAAAGATCAAAGGATGACACGAGCTGCCCATAAACGTAAAGAAAAAGAGCAGCAGCAGAAAAGTGGCGACAAAGTAGAAGGAATGGTTACTACAGAGCCTGTGGGAGGGGCAAGACCTAAAAGATCTTCGACAGTTGATCTTCAGGCTATGCTTCAAAGGCTTCAGGCCAGTGTAGATGGCCAAGTTCCTGACCTGGAATGTTAATGGCTTAAATTCACCTCAGAAATGGAGAAAGGTCTTCTACTATTTGAAACAACATAATAATGACTTGATATGTTTGCAAGAGACTCATATAATTTCAAAGGACTCAAAATATTTGATAAATTCTCGTTTGGGATCACATTTTATAGCTCCAGCTCCAGGGAAAAAAGGGGGTGTTGTAATTTATGTGAAGAAAAATTTATCGGCTAAATTAATTGAGGTTGATCTTGAAGGAAGATATGTCTTTGTGGAACTATTCTTACAAGGCAAGAAAGTTCTTATTGTTGGATTATATGCCCCTAATCAACAACAGAAGCAATTTTATAAGCTTTTGTATGGGAGGATATCCCAGTTGGATTATAAATCCGTAATTTTGATGGGTGACTGGAATGGAGTTTTGGATATAACTATAGATAAAAAGAGCTCTTCAAAAAATTTCTCTCAAACTAAATTACCCAAAACTTTTTTTGATTTGAAAGAAGAGTTGGAACTTATTGACATTTGGCAAGAAAGGAACACAAGTGATAGAGATTTTACCTTCTATTCGGATAGACACCAGTCATTTTCAAGGATTGACTTCTTTTTGATTACTAGTGATTTTCTTTCTAGGGTGAGAAAGGTAAAAATCTTTCCCAGGACCCTTTCAGACCATAGTCCTGTGTGGATGGAGCTATACCTGGAAGATGGGAACATGGAGACAGAATGAGAATTTGTTTACCCGGGGAGAGTTTGTACAAAAATGTAAAGAGTATTTAAAGGAGTTTTTTGCTTTAAATATGAATAAGGGTACATTGATGCCCATGGTCTGGGATGCCAGTAAGGTGTATATGAGGGGAATTTTAATTGATTTAAATAAAGTGTTTAGGGATAAAAGGATACAAAGACATAGAGAAATAGATGAGATTAAAATAAAAGAAGAAGCGCTTGCTCTTAACCCAACTGATAATAACTTAAAGGTTTCTATAAAGAGGCTTAGGGAACAATTTAATATGTTGATGGCAGATCACGTGGCTACCAATTTGCGTTATATGAGACATAATGCTTTTTGTAATGCGAATAAGCCTGGGAGGTGGTTGGCTTATCAGTTACGAAAGAAACAGAAGGCTAGGATTATAGAGAAAGTAAAATATAAAGGTACTGAGGTTTTTCAGCAAAATTTGATTTAAAAGAGTTTTTTAGATTTTTACACAAAACTATACTCAAGTGATAATATAAAGGGAATGGATATAGATAAATATTTACAATCAGTACATTTTCCTAAACTTTCTGAGGAACAGCAAAATGCGATGAATTGTTTAATTACTGTGGAGGAAATTGGCTTAGCTATCAAGCAGTTAAAGGTGGGAAAGTCTCCAGGAACAGATGGATTGATGTCGACGTATTATAAAAATTTATATGAAGAAATGTTGGAGCCATTAAAGGAGCTTTTTAATAGTATCTTGCTGGGAGCACAAGTTCCTCCTTCTTGGAAAAGAGCATTTATATCATTGGTTCCGAAGGAGGATCAAGATCTTACAGAGCCTAAGAATTATAGGCCGATATCATTATTAAATGTAGATTACAAGATTTTTACAAAAATTTTGGCAAATAGATTAATGCAGGTTATGAAGGATTTGATTCACAGTGATCAATCAGGATTCATAACAGGGCGATACATGAAATATAATGTTAGACAAATTATTAACTTAATTGAGCATTTGGATAAGAACAACCAGATTCCTGTGGCTTTTATATTTTTGGATGCTGAAAAAGCCTTTGATCAATTAGATTGGCAATTCTTATTCTCATTGGTAGAGAAAATGAATTTTGGGGATAATTTTTTACATGTACTTAAAGCTATATATCAGCAACAATCGGCTCAAATTGTTAATGGGGGATTGACTGAGACTTTTAATATTGAAAAAGGGACAAGACAAGGATGTCCATTATCTCCATTGTTATTTGTTTTAACAATGGAGATTTTGTTGATCCAAATTCGAGAATCAATGGTAATCAAGGGCATAAAGATAAGAAAAAATGAGTATAAATTACGGGCTTTTGCAGATGATTTGGTTTTGATTTTGGAACAACTGATTAGAGCGGTTGATAGTTTATTAGAACTTATAACACAGTATGGAAAAGTTTCTGGTTTTAAAGTCAATAACCATAAGACTAAGATATTATCTAAGAATATGTTAGTCAATGACAAGGAAAGTTTGGTTAAAGCTACAGGTTTTCAGATGGTGAAAAAGGTTAAATATCTGGGAGTATATTTAACTGCCTCAAGTGGAAAATTGTATAAAAATAATTATGAATTACTATGGGCAAAAGTGCAAAAGGATTTAAATGACTGGAAAAAATTGCAATTGTCACTGTTGGGGAGAATTTCAGCTGTAAAAATGAATGTTCTACCAAAGTTTCTTTTCTTGTTTCAGATGATACCTATTTTAAAAAAAGATGTAAATTTGGAGGAATGGCAGAAGGGTATCAATAAATTTATTTGGGCTGGGAAAAAAACCAAGGGTTAAATTTAAGATTTTGCAAGATGCCCGAGAAAGAGGAGGACTTAAAGCATCTAACTTGAAATTATACTATGATGCAACAGCCTTAACTTGGATAAGTGATTGGCTTAATTTAACAAATAAGGATATTCTTGTTCTTGAAGGGTGGGATTTAATGTATGGTTGGCATGCATATTTAATTTTTAATAAGAAAGTGGACCGGGCTTTCAAATTACATATTTTGAAAAGTGCCTTACTTTGAATTTGGAAAAAGTATTATTATAGGTTAAACTATAAAATACCTATCTGGGGGATTCCTAGACATGCAATTGAGGGGATTTCTAAGGGGATGAACTTTGATAAAATTTCGTATAAAGAATTATTAATTTGGTCAGGTTCGGATTGGCATTTAAAATCTCTAGATGTATTAAGGCAAGAAAATATTCTACAGTCATGGTTTCAATATTTACAAATAGTGGACAGGTGGACTGTAGATAAGAAAGAAGGAATAACACTAGAAGATGGAAATCTGGTTATTCAGATTAAAGATCAGAGTCAGGCCCATATAAAAAGAATTTACAATGCTTTAATAGAATTAGACTCTGAAACAGAATTGGTTAAAGACTGCATGATTAAATGGGCTCAGAATATCCAGGATCCGATCCCATTGGACTTATGGGAGACAATTTGGATTAGAAATGTTAAATTTACACAAGCTCAACATTTGAGGGAAAATTTTTATAAAATGTTTTACAGATGGCATTTAGATCCTAAAAAAATATCTTGTATGTATTCAAATTTACAACCCAAATGTTGGAGATGTGGTAATATGGATGCGACATATTTTCATGTTTGGTGGAACTGTAAAAAGGTAAAGGCTTTTTGGATTATGATTTCATGGAACATTCAAAAGATTTTTAAAAGGAAGATAAAATTCACCCCTCAATTATTCCTATTGGGTATCTTTGTGGATTTAAATGACAAAGAAAGTACTTTAATGTTGAATTTATTAACTGCAGCAAGGTTATTAGTAGGCTCGTATTGGAAGAAGGACTCGTTGCCTACTTTAGAAGAATGGATATTTAAAGTTTCTAACTTTGCAGAAATGGCAAAAATTTCTTCTTATTTGAAGGATCATACACAAGAAAGGCATATTATTGTATGGAGAAGATGGATAGATTATATTCAGAAAAAAATATGGGACTATAAAGTTTCATTTATTTTATGAGTAAATTTTATAGTAACTGTTGTAGAGATTTGTTTATATGTCTTAATTTAAGGAGAGTTAAAGGTTAAGTATGATGTTTTTTTTCTTTTTTCTTTCCTTTTTTTTCTTTTTTTATTATTGTTAACCTTCTTATTAATAACCCTGTACTCTGCTCTGGGAAGCGAGGGGGGGAGGGTTGAGGGTGGGTGGGTGGGTGAGTGGGTGGGTAATGATAATATAGTCATGGCAAATGCTTGGGCATTTCCCCTATGCTGTGTTCATGTGTGTGAGAGGGATGAGAGGGGAGGAAGGAGTAGGGAGGAAGTAGGATGGTTAGAGGAGTTGGGGAGGGGAAGAGAGTAGGAGGGGAGGAGAGAAAGAGGAGGGAAGTAGGGAAGATTTAGAGAGGGTGGACGCAGCCTGGGGGGAATGGGCAGGCGGTACCAATGGTTAATTGTATTTTGTATGAATAAATGGAAAATAAAAACTTTTTTAATAATAAAAAAGAAGAAAAAAAATACTACACCAGATAAAAAAAGATTTAGAAAATTGGGAAAATTTGCAAATTTCATTTTTAGTGAGGACCGCTACGGTCAAAATGAATGTATTGCCAAAAATATTATTTCTGTTCCAGGTTATTCCAATAAAATTAGGGAAAACATTCTTTCAAGAATTAAATAAATTGATCACTAAATTTATATGGCAAAGGAAAAAACTCAGGATTAAATTAAAACTCTTGCAAGATACGAAAGATAAAGGGGGATTGGCGTTACCAGAGTGGGAAATATACTACCAAGCATTGAGCTTAACTTGGCTAAAAGATTGGATGGATTTGAAAAATACTAGAGTTTTAATAATAGAAGGACATGACTTGCAAGCAGGGTGGCATGCATTCCTATGGGACGAAAAACATAAAATACACAGATATTTTCAAAGACACATAGTTAGGAATGCATTGCTACAGACTTGGGAAAAAATAAAACAAAAACATTATATAAGAATTCCAATGTGGTTATCCCCAACAGAAGCTCTGAAATACCCAAACCTATTGGATATAAATAAGATAATTAGATACAAGGAATTAGTAAATGAACAGGGAAATTTGAAAACAAAACAAGAATTGGAACAAGACATTGGCAGAGAGATTGATTGGTGGACATTTACACAAATTCAATCTAAATATACAGAGGACAAAAAATTATATGAAATACAAAAAGAGCCGCAAGAATTGGATAAAATTATACATGGAACAGAAATAAAATTAATTAGCCATTTATACAAATACCTATTGAGATATAAAATATAAGACAAGGTTGTCAAAGACACAATGATTAGATGGGCAAAAATTTTCGGATATAATATAGAATTGGAGAAATGGGAAAAATATGGAAATAAATATAAAATTGACTATGTGGGCGGCATTTAAGGAAAACCAGTTGAAGATGTTTTACAGATGGCATCTTCCACCAGCAAAGCTTGCCAAGATGTTCCAGAATAATTCGCCAACATGCTGGAGATGTAAAAAAAGTACATGGAACATATTATCATTTATGGTGGACATGCCCAGTTGCAAAAAAATACTGGTCTACAATAAGAAAATGGATCCAAGAAATAATAGACCAACTCGTAGACTGAAAACCAGAGATCTTTTTGTTGGGTATTTTAAACAAAAAATATAGTAAAGAAATTTGGTACTTAATTTTACATATAATAACGGTGGCAAGAATAGCATATGTACAGTGCTGGAAAAACGAGAATATACCATCAGAGGAAGAAGTAATAAGAAAAATCCTGTACTGTGCTGAGATGGACAAATTAACAAAAGAGATAAAAGAAAAGGAAGACACAGAGTATTATATAATATGCAACAAGTTGTATGTCTGGTTGAAGACTAGAAATAATAGAGGAGAATAAATATGGAAAGGTTAAAAGTGAAAATATGTGTATAATAATGTATAATAATAATAATATGAATTATTCTTAGTAAGAAGTAGAGCATGAAGGAAGAAAAATGTAAATAAGAAATAACGGGGCTATAAGGACAAATATTCTAAAGAAGAATAAGGGGGAAATATAAATAATAGATTACCATTACACAATTGCTGTAAAAAAAAAGGAGTATATACTGTGTGTGTATGTGTGTTATGTTTTGCTTTGTTTTGTTTTGTCTTGTTGGTTAAAAATAAAAATTTAAAAAAGAAAATAAAAAAAAGAAAGAAGAAAGAAGGCATACTATATTACTTGAGGGGTTCACCCCTCTTAAACTAATCTTCATTTATATTCAAAATCTTTCTATTTCTTTAACCATATTCAAACAAATGTTTAATTTTTAAATACTCCGTTTGATAATTCCGATCATCTAATTTCTTAATTTTCACTTTGGCCTCTTTTTTTTGCCCAACATCTTCCCTGTTCAATATGCTTCGATGAATCAAAGAATCTTCCCATAATGTTATAAATGTTGTTGCAGGTACAAAAGACAAAACAGGTAAAAGATTTTTATAGGAAGGTTTCGCCTCTTTGTATTAATTGAAAATCTTTTCCTTTTGTTCTTTCTTGATTTTATTTAGTATTTTTTGTCTCTCAAGTTCTCATAATTCTTCTGACAAAATCCATTTTGCCAAGTCTTTTTTCTTGTCCTCAAACTTATTTTGTAATCATAAAGTGTAGTTTATCTTTTCCATATCCAGAGTTTCCTGTAATTTTTTTCTATCTGGGTTAAGTCAAACTTCCTTGTATTAAATTCCATCTTGAAATCTCTCTCCTCTCATATTCAGTTGTCTGTTTTTTCTGCTTACTCTCTATTTTTATTTTCTGAGAATTTTTATGTTGTAAAGTTAAATTGGAGATGTGTTCATTTATGTTTTCAAGGTTATGTTTAATTTCCTCGTGGCTTGAGATTATTGTTATTTGGATTAGTTGCAACATAGCATAATTCTCCTTCTGGAAAGTAT
Source organism: Crotalus tigris (assembly GCF_016545835.1). Classification (NCBI taxonomy): domain Eukaryota; kingdom Metazoa; phylum Chordata; class Lepidosauria; order Squamata; family Viperidae; genus Crotalus; species Crotalus tigris. The sequence continues at coordinate 15,606 of NW_024100154.1, forward strand.
TTGTTTTTTCTTGGTATATTCTTTCTGCAGGTCTCTGGTTTTCTATGATAGCCAAAAATCAGGGTTTTCCTTTCTCTGCAGACAGCTTTAGAGTCACAGTTGAGTTACTATTTATAATCCAGAAAGGTCAATTCTTTTTTTTTTTTAGAGTTTATAATTCTCACTTTGTACAAAGCCCAAGATGTTTTCTTTTTTCTTTTCCTTTCTTTCTTTCTTTCTTTCTTTCTTTCTTTCTTTCTTTCTTTCTTTCTTTCTTTCTTTCTTTCTTTCTTTCTTTCTTTCTTTCTTTCTTTCTTTCTCACAGCTGTTCTGTTATTAAGACATTGAAGGTCACCAGAATCAAATTTATCTTTTCCTGGGCCTTGCAAATCCCTGTAATAGAGCAGCTATTGTTGTATCAATCAATCTGTTTATTACAGCCATAAGGCCAGACATAGTCAAAATGTATACAACAGTAGCAATTTTACTTCTATATTTACAGGATATAAAACCACCAAACAATCAATATAATATAATCCCAAAATAAAACATCATATTATTTTTTTTTCATACCTTAATAATGGTGCGATGTATTGTGCAAATGGTGGCACAAAATTGGGCAATCTGAATTGATTTTTTTGGATCCTTATCCAAAAGTAGCAACTTTAGATAAAATTTATATCCCCTGCCTGGAAATTTCTTCAATATCGGATATATAAGAATCTGTCTAGAGTCTTTCTATAAAAAGCAATGAAGCAACATATGGCTTAGAGTTTCTATAGAGCCATCACCACATGGACACACTCAAAGGTGCATAGGAATGCCCTTAAACCATCCAAAAAGGACTGCCGAGGGCAATGCATCCAGCCTGGCTAAGGTGAAATCTTTACGAAATTTCAAAATTGTAATGCAAAATAGATAAGAAGCTGGAAAGAATCCTTCTGGAAGCAAGTGACAAATGTTGGAATGTGCCACCTTACTTAGGTTTGTTTGGAGATCTATATCCCAGATTCGTTGTTTCAAGGCAGTTCTAGCATTATCAAATCCTAATGAACACAGACTTTCCATAGAGAAGCCCAGCGATTTAATTTTATCTAGGGCTTTTTTTCCCCATGACGATTTAAAATGATCTATAAATACTAATGGGGCTAAACCTACAGGCATCAAAAAAAATTGTCACAGCTGTTCTCTGTTATTAAGACATTGAAAGTTACCAGAATCAAATTTATTTTATCCTGGGCCTTGCCAATCCCTGTAATAGAGCAGCTATTGTTGTATATTTTCATCCACCACTAGATGTCAGCACCAGTTCTTTCAGTAATAGACAATTATATTGTGAAAATTCTATTTTCACAATATAAAAAGAAAATCTTAACAGATTCCACCGATTTCAAACTTATTCAAATTAAGTCTTATATTCTTTTAATTTCAATATATTTCTGTTCCCCCTGAAAGGTTTAATTCACCGCTTCTGTCTGCAGGAGGGTGGAGCAAAGGTCCCCCTCCTTCTCACTTTTGGAGGCTTTTTGCTTCTTGGGGTTTTTCTTTTTTCTTTTTCCCAGGAAATCAATTTCCAAGTAGAAGAAAGAAAATCACTGTTCTTACCCAGTTCCAAACATGTTGTTTACAGTCAGCTTGAAGTAGTACTTTTGGACTTCAGTTGCTTGCAGCTTGGGCTAGACTTGGAAGTTGAACTAGCCTCTTCTCCTGCCAGTTTCTGGAGGGCTTTTCCCAAATCAATCGGATCGACTGTTGTCTCTCCACAATCGGTGGGATTTTCTCCCTCTACGGGGCAACTTCAGGCCCATTTAGGGTCTCCTGGCAGAAATCAGCTGTAGGGTGCAGAGCCTAGCAATCCTTCGGCTGCTGAACTACTGCACAAAACTGGAAGTCCAGCAAGCAAGCTCTAAAGACCTGCCTCAACTAGATCTCCTAAGAAAGCAGAACTCTTGAAACAGGCATTGTCCCAAAAGAACTTTTTATTGAGAGTTAGTGATGACAAGAGAGAAAAGCAAGTTCTAACATTTGGCTCATAAAGGATTATATCAAAAAGGCAATTTGCAACTCCACCCCCCCCCCCCAGTGTCCAACATCGAGTTGAAATCCAGCCAATCCACAGGTGCCACCATGTTATGAGAAGCTGGAGATTCAGTGGGCTTTTCAAGGTCTCTCTTGGTTTCGTTTCCAAATGGTCTCATGCTCCATTGTCTGGAGATAAGGCAGATGTTTTCAGGTCGCATTCCTCTTGCCCAGACGGAGGGCATCTCATACAAAGCAGAGCAAAGCAAATAACAATTCCCCTGCAAGCTCCCTCCCCCCAATAGTATGGCAAGCCCCAAAAATAAACAGGCAAAATCAAGAGAGGGGAAAAGGGAAGGGTTAAAGGCAAATACAACTGAGGTTCTCTGACACAAGCTTTGAATTGAAAATAAAGATACTGAAATTGTGGAAAGCTTCTGCCCATCAATAGCCAAGAAAATAAGTAAATGGATCATAGAATCAATCAAATTCTAGATAAAGTACAAATGATAAGATCACAGAAGACACAAATAACCAGGCTCAAGTTATCATAGTTTTGACACTGTGTAAAGATCTAGCTCTCCTGAGAATTCCATAAAGCTGGAAAAAGTAAAAGGGAACTGAAGAGAAGAGCGATAATGTTGATGGACTTGATTACAGTGGTGTTAGATGCACAATTTGCAGACAGAACATTCTAGAGCAGTGGTGGCAAACCTATGGCACGTGTGCCAGAGGTGGCACTCAGAGCCCTCTCTGTTGGCACACGCACCACCGCCAGCAGCAGGTCCATCAGGCTGCCGCCACCACCACTGCCCGGAGTAGGAGCCCCACCCAGCACAAAGGAGGCGAAGTGGCCGACTAGCAAGCTCGAGTAGAGGTGGTAGAGCAGAGCTCACCAACCATTTTTGGACTGGAAGAAAAGGGAGGAGGAAGCATTTTGCACTGCAAATGGGGTGGGGCTAGTGCCTGCATGACACTCACTAGCCCTGCCCCGTTCTTGTGTGATGCAGCGCCTTGTATCTGCACCCCACAGTGTGGCAGCGACCATTTTTGCACCTTGCAGCATGGTGGCCCATTTTTGCGCCCCCAGTTTTTGCGTGCCAGAGGCGGCACTCAGAGGTGCCTCCTTGCCCTCCCCCTGAGGGCACCACAATGCTGATGCAGCCCTGGCACTTTGCGATAAATAAATGGGTTTGGGGTTGCGGTTTGGGCACTCGGTCTCTAGAAGGTTCGCCATCACTGTTTATTCTGACCCAAATTTAAAAGTGTTATATTTCAAATCCAGTCAGATAGTTAACTCAAAAGAAACGATCTTATAATAAACAAATATATTTTAATGAGAAAGATTACTTGCGTTCACGTTGAGATTGGTGCTGCTGGAAATACATGTTTGCTCATCTTTCAGATCCTTTCCTTAGGTAAGAATATATTGCTCTTCACACCATCTTTATGTTTATAGGGAGACCTTCCATGGCCCATGCTTCTTACAGACAAAGAGATTCCCATGTGGCTTGTGTCCAGGAAGTCTCCCAAAGACCTTTGGGACTCCTCCCACTGACCCATCCACATACCTAGCATTTAACCCAATAACTGCCAGACCTTCCAACATAGAGCTGGGCCATAGAGCTATATGGGCCATAGAGCTATATGGGCCAGAACACTCCCCGCTTGGAAATTTATATTTCCACTACTAAAATAGTAAAAACGTAGCATCAAGGCATGCAATACTCATTGTGGTTAACTTGTGACTAAATAGGTAAAAACTTGGTATCAAACATGCATAACTATAAGGTAAACATAAAACATGCACAATTATGAAAAAGGCAAGTGTTACATCAAACAATGCATAAGACAATACATAATTTGAGGTTTAATCTTCTGGTTCAGTTTTCATCAGCGATGGACCAAATCGGTGATCAGCCTGGTACAAGTGTCTTTGAGTCACGACCTGACTCACGTGGCTTCATGATCTGGATCTCAGCTGGGTAAAATAGTTCATCAAGTGGGTGGGCCCGGTGCACAGGAACTGTGGGCCAATAGTTCTGGTATGCAGTCTTGTCTCCCAATGAGACAAGGTCTTCTTCCTGTGAAGGAAACTGGAACCAAATCTGGAACAGAAAAAACTGGAACCCAAGCTTCTCGGGAATGAGGGGAACAGGATTCACAGGATACTCAGGAACTGAAAAACCTGGAAAGACATAAACAGCTGGATCTGGAAACTCAGGAACAGTTGGGGCTGAAGAATCAAGATCAGGAACATCAGGAAACTCAGGAACAGCCGGAGCTGAAGAATCAGGAACAACAGCTGGGACTGAAGGGTCAGGAACAGCTGGAACTGAAGAGGTTCAATTGTCTAAGCTGGTCTTCCTTAGCAACAGGACTCGGTCAGTGATTAGTCTGGTGTAGAGCTAGTTGCTTGTCGTGATTCCTTAGACAGCATCTTAGGTTCTAGGTGTAAGGCTGCTGGGTGCCTGTCGCTGTTGCACAGGTGGCATTTCACCTTAGCTGTGCAGTCCTTGGCCATGTGATCCATAGAGTCACAGCATTTGAAACATATCCTATTCTCTTTGAGTAGGGTCTTTCGGTCATCTAGGGATTTCTTCCTAAATTCTCTGCAATCATTTAGAGAGTGAGAGAACTTGTGTATCGGGCAAGTTAGGCCTTTGGTAGTTGGATGAGGGTTCGAAAGAGCGCTTCTAGGTGTTTGTTCGTCTGGAGACATCTTTGGGGAAGGCGTGATGTCTGTTTTATACACCAAAGGTGTGGTTCTGTCCGTAGCTTGGGAAGAATTTTGGTTGGGGCTGAAGTTGTCATGTGTTGGCTCGAAGTTGCTGGCATTACAACGTAGTTTTGCTTGGTCGGTCACAAATTCAGCGAGTACAGCGAAGGCAGGTGGTGCGTCAGGGTCTTGGTTCCTGTGGGTTTCTGATATTTTGGCCCATTCGTCCCTTGACTGCTTTGGTAGTTTTCTAACTATGATCCTTTGCTTCTTGAACTGATCGAGGCAGGTAAGTTTTGGCATGTTGGGTTGCTCGCGAACTGAATGTAGCATCGAGAGCGTGTCAGCGAATTCCAACATCTGGGTGTGATCATTGATATAGATGTTAGGGAAGATGTAAATGCAATCCAAGAGTGACTTTTCTGTCAGTTCATGTCCGCCATACTGCTCATCGAGCCTTTCCCAAGCTTTGAGAAGGGTGGTAGCTGGGTTGCCTAGGTGGGCTAGTTGAGTGTTCTCTACTAATCGTGTGGAAGCTGGTCCCAGCCATGTTTTCATGTGTCCGAGCGCTTCGCTCGATGTTATAGCTTCATCTTGGATAGCGGTTTGGAACGTGAGCTTCCACAATACGTAGTCCTTCCCCGGTTTATCGGGGAATTTGTGTACGCCCTTGGATGCCAGATCTATGTTGCTTCTGTAAAGTCTCATAGGGGTGTAACTGGGTGGCGATGGTACATCGCTTCCAGGAGTAGGGGCGTGTGCCATGTTTGGCTGGTAACTTCCTTCGGCGTATTGGTGGCTGGGTGTATTTTGCCATGTCACGTGCAAGGGACCTTGTTGGCTTGATCTGAACTCTGCTGCTCTGGCATTGAGCTGAGGGAGCCCAGGCTCTTGCTTGCTTACGTGTTGGAAGGTCTGTGTTTCTGGTAGAGTGTAGCTAGCTTCCTGGTAGGCTGTCAGAGCTGATGCTCGAGGCTGTCCCCTGTAGTCAGGATTGGTGGCAGTTCCTTGGGGCGCGGCCTCCTGTTGGTGCAGCAGGGACTCTAGTGACTCTAGTGTGGCTCTAACTCTTTCAATCTCTTCCCTGAGCTGCTGTAGGGCTGTTGGCGCTATAGGTGGATCCATCCGATTGCCATTAGTGGTATGGTTTGGTGGGTTCTGTGGGGTAATAACGGTGGGAAGATCTAGTGGCACTCCCCGCTGTGCAGTTGTTGCCATTGCTGGGTTAATAATGGTGGAAAGATCTTGTGGCACTCCCAGCTGTGCAGTTGTTGCCATTGCTGGGTTAATAATGGTGGAAAGATCTTGTGGCACTCCCGGCTGTGCAGTTGTTGCCATTGCTGGGGTAATAATGGTGGAAAGATCTTGTGGCACTCCCCGCTGTGCAGTCATTGCCATTGCTGGTAATCCCATTAGGTTCGATGTGGCAACAACGGCGGGAGGATCTCATGACCTAGGTGTCGTGACATCAACTCTGCAGTTGACCAGCGAATCAGGTCGTTGAGATTCCTCTGTTCGTCTACTCAGTCTTGGGGGGCTTCTGGCTGGCTGTGGTGCTCTCATCTGTGCATTCTGGAGTGCGCTTTGGTTGTCCACATAGGCCTGTACACGGCTGTGAGAACTTTCCCTTCCTAGACTTTCCAAATTGGGCGTTGACATGGCATCTTCTAACTCTCTCTGCAGGATCGCTTCTATTGCGGCTGCCTCTTTTGCTCTCTGTTGTCGCTGGAAAATCTCAAAGTTGGCCTGAGCTTTGGCCAAGTCTTCTCTATGTAGCTTGTCGTCTACTGCTGCTTCTGCAGCAATGTTGGCCATTGCGGTATTGATCCGTGCTTCCCTGAGACGGGCGGCAATACTCTCTGCTCTTGAGGCTCGAGATGCATGGCTCTGGCGAGATGCCTTTGAATGGCGGGAGGGTCCTGTGATATGCGAGTGTTGGGACACGCTGGAGTGTGCCTTGGACATGTGGCGAAAAGATGAGGCCTTTCCAGACACATGGGATGGATCTGCGTGCGACCATTGTGATGGTGCATGTGAATAGCGGGAAACTTCGGACTCGGCTCTGTTGACCGGTCTGCCTTTCTGGTGAGGGTCGGGCTGTGGGGAACCATGTGAGCTCACTAGAAGCTTCTTACATTCCTCGTTTATTAGCCTGAGGCTTTGCATCTCGCTGTCGACTCTTAGGTCTCTTAACTGTTCTTGAATGTCCTTGAGTTGCTGTTCAGAGTCCATCCATTGCACGTAGGCGTCTTCCTTATCTCCTTCCACTGCATGTGCCCGTTCTGGGGAGAGTTCCTCCTTCTGTTCGTGGTAGAGTTTGTATAATCTCTCCAAGCCTCTTTCATGGCGCCTGTGGATGGTGTGCCATTTCTCCATCAGATGTGAGTGCATGGCTTCTTGAGCTTTCTGTGTTGTCTAAGATCGTATTGACCCTGAGACATTATTGGCTTTGTTGAGGCTTGAGTTTCAACCTCTGCATACTGGTCAAGGTTGGCTGTTTGCAGCATCTCTCCTTGACTGACTGGTTGGGGTGTCTCAACTAGGCTGGTTAATTGAACCCCTTTGTCCAAATCAATAAGACACTCCTCCATGGTTAGGGTAGGTTCCTTCTCAGCTATTTTGAAGAGAATTTGAAGAACTTCTCTTTTTGATCACTAGGGGTCGCTACTTGTAGATCAGCTTCTGAGGTGCTGTCTGTAGGTGGAGATGCCACTGGGTGCGTTCTCCTGTGTTTGTGGGTACTTCAGTGCAGTTCGCCCCTTCACCACTAGGGGTCACTTGCTGTGGGTCAGCTACCAGGGTGCTCTGGCTTCGAGGTTCACCCTTTGTCCACTAGAGGGGCTTCTCTGGGTGCGGTTAAAGGCTTGCGTGTAGAGCTTCCTTTAACCACTAGGGGGCGTCTGGAGAAAGGCTAGCCAAATTCTTCCTATTGCCACGTTACTGCTAGTGAGCCACTAAGAGAATGTAGAGGTACAAATTCCCACCTGGTCAGTTGCAGGCTGGAACTACGGGTCATCAGCTGTGATAATAGGCAAAGGCAATTGGCTCTTGCTTCCTCTCTCTCAAGCTGGGACAGCTTAGCCTTCAGCTTGAGTGAATGAGTGAGTACTTTTGGTAAGTTCACTCTGTGCCCTCTAGGGGGTGTTAAAAAGGCTAGCCAAATTCTTCCTATTACCACGTTACTGCTAGTGAGCCACTGAGAGGATGTAGAGGTACAAACTCCCACCTGGTCAGTTGCAGGCTGGAACTCCGGGTCATCAGCTGTGATAATAAGCAAAGAGACTTGGCTTTGATTTCTTCTGCCTAAGTTCCCTCAAGCTGGAACAGCTTAGTGCTCAGCTTGGGTGAGTGAGTGAATGCTTCCAGTAAGATCACTCTGTGCCCTCTGGGGGGTGTTGGTAGCTTGGGATAACTTTAAGTAGCTTGCACTTTAACTAACAGATTTGCTCTGTTGTGTGCTGAATTAATTGTGGCTGTTGTGACTCAGCTAGAAAAAAAAATTGCATGACCACCAGGGGGTGCTTCTGCGATGATTCCTCCTTATAACATTGGCTGAAATTCCGAGCATACCTAGGGCTGTCACTATGGCAACAGATTAGTTTATTGAAAGACAATAAACCTTGCTTTTGTCTGAACTTTAGAGGCAGTCATTAAACAGTTCTTTGTTTCAGGCTGCTGTGATTCACTGGCAAAGAGGGGAGGGGGAAAAGCCCAAGCTCCTTTTGGTGTTAAAATTCAAACTTTTCATGCAAGGAACAAAAATGTAGATTTTTGTTTTTCTTTCTCCCCACTATAAACATTAATTTGAGAACAGGTCCAAGGTACTTTTTACTTTGAAGTTTAGCTAGCAAGCGAATTAGCATAACAAAACCTCTGAATCACTCCTTGAAAGCTGTTTTTTACACAGACACGCTGGCTTTGCTTTGCAAGCTTTTAAAGGCATCAAGAGAATCTTTACTTCCTTGAAGGTTAATGTAGAGAAAGGGCTAAACAATTTGATTCTCTTTCTTCAAACTGTTGCAGCTTTGAGAGGAGAATTAATCTTTGCCAATTTACTATTTGCTTTCAAAAGATAGCACAAATTATAAGTATATATTCTTACTATTCTGACCCAAATTTAAAAGTGTTATATTTCAAATCCAGTCAGATAGTTAACTCAAAAGAAACGATCTTATAATAAACAAATATATTTTAATGAGAAAGATTACTTGCGTTCACGTTGAGATTGGTGCTGCTGGAAATACATGTTTGTTCATCTTTCAGATCCTTTCCTTAGGTAAGAATATATTGCTCTTCACACCATCTTTATGTTTATAGGGAGACCTTCCATGGCCCATGCTTCTTACAGACAAAGAGATTCCCATGTGGCTTGTGTCCAGGAAGTCTCCCAAAGACCTTTGGGACTCCTCCCACTGACCCATCCACATACCTAGCATTTAACCCAATAACTGCCAGACCTTCCAACATAGAGCTGGGCCATAGAGCTATATGGGCCATAGAGCTATATGGGCCAGAACACTGTTCTAGAGCATCTATCTAGTATGTGATATCTAAAAGTTACCAACTGGGTAACACATAATCAAAACTTTCTACTCTTGAGATACAGAGGGATACAAATTAATACTGTGAAAACATTTAAAATGGGGGACTTCAGAAAGTATATTGATGGGGGTGAAATTTCCCTCTTGAAAACATTGGAATACACACATTTATGAAACAGATGTGACTGAAGGGTAATGAAATATCCCCTACCTTTAAAAAAAGCACTTCCATGTGAGATCTCATCATATGACATGATATTTTTTTGAAAAAGAATTCCAGAGTTGATGTGGAGAACTGCCATATAGTTGGTATGTCTTGGGGCATTTCAAAATATTAAGTCATTGCCACAAGAAAACATTTTGTACATGTGCGTGTATGTTTTCTGTATGACAGCCACAATACAACCCCAGCACACAGGAAATTGGTAATATTTAATGTGTTTTGCATCTTTAACTACTTATCCCATAGGATTCAACTGCTTGAACAAAATCAGTTTTATATGGTTATAATATTTAGACTTACCTGAAGATAAAAGATAAGCTCAAGCCACTTTTCAAACCAGTGTGCAACACTGCCCTTAAATAGGAAAATACAGTAGGAAAATGAGTAAAAGTTAGCTTACTAACAAGACAAAGCAAACAATACATTTTCCCCTTGAACCTTAATAAATAATGAACATGTCTGGATCAATAACTTTATCAAAATGGGAATGTTTAAGGAACTGCATTTGCCATTAACTTGGTCTTCACTTCCTATCTGTGAAAAGTCGGTACAGTATAGTAAAGCGTGGGGACATTGAGGACACCTATGTTTAAGTCAACCCTCAATTATGTAAACTCACTGGGCGAATTAAATCAGTTGTTTTGTCTCAATCCAACCTCCATCAAAAGGGAGAGAGTGCAGTGAATATTATCTTGAGCTGCTGGAAGAAAATCAGGATATAAATCTTGATGTTAATAGCAATTATAAAATCAAATCTTAATAAGATCTATAATAATAATTGCTATTTTTTTACTTTTTTCCAGGACTATACACTAACTATGTATTTCCAGCAATCCTGGAGGGATAAAAGATTATCCTACTCTGGCATACCTTTAAATCTAACTTTAGATAACAGAATGGCTGATTATCTCTGGGTTCCAGATACATATTTCCTGAATGACAAGAAATCCTTTGTTCATGGAGTTACTGTGAAAAATCGAATGATTCGGCTACATCCAGATGGAACCGTTCTTTACGGTTTGCGGTATGTTACATTTCATTGTATTTTGAAACTACTTTGGGAATTGATTTTCTTTTATAAGGTCTGCCGTGCAGGATGAATTTTCAGGTACAAACAACCCTCCCCCCCCCTCACAAACATATTTTCTTTCAACCTGTTCAGAGATGCTATCTTGCCTAATTTATAGGTAATCTTCAACTTACAACCACAATTGGGACAGGAATTTTGGTCACTTAGTGATGAAGCATTAAGCAAGTCATTCCATGACTGAACCCAATTTTATTGCCATTTTATCATATGGTTGTTAAGTGAACCCATCTTCCCCAATTGATTTTGCTTGTCAGAAGTCAGCTGGAAAGGTCACAAATCACAATTATATGATTACAAGACTCTGCAGCCATCATAAATGGAAGCCTGAATTGCAGTCCCATGTTCATGGGGTTTTTGCAAGTATTGTTACTTTGAGGAAAAGTCATAAGTTTTTTTAAAACTTTGAACCATCATTAAATGAACAGTTATAAATTGAGGACTACCTGTAATCCAATCTGTGGTGGTTCTGAAAATCATAATCAAGATATGAAAATGTGTTCCTGCATAAAGTTCAAGGGAAAACTCAGGATTACTTATTTGATGAAACTGGGAATTAATTTTCTGTATGAGTCAGGCTGAAGATTGGGTTGCACTCAATGGCATCAACGGGGAGTGGAGTAGGGGTATCAAAAAAAGTAAGATGCTAGTCTTGCCTTTTTTGATCCTCTTTTCCCTGGAACATCACTGACTACACCCAGCCTTTCAAATCTGCTAATGGACTACATGTTCAAAATAAGGTATAGGTTGGGAGAATCACTTCTGAAAATGATTGGGATAGTATAGGATTCAATTAGTAAGTTCTAACAAATTTGTTTTTGTTGTTTTATTATAGTTCATTGCACAGTAAGCCAAATGTTTAGACTGTGTTTGGCATTTTTGTCTACCTATCAAGTCCTTTCCAAGAACCTGGGTTAAGCAGATCTGGATATTTGATGGTCTTACAGATATCATCGCAGTATGGAAGTTGTTCCAAGTAAAGCCGCCTTTTGCAATTGATTGATGGCAAATTTGTCATTGCCAATGGTGTTCAAGTGGTGCTCCAGTTGTTTTGGGATTAAACCCAAGGCCCCTATTACTATTGGTACCAACTTTACTTGCTTTTGCCATAGTCGTTCTATTTCTACAGTATTTGTAGTTCTTCGTATTTTGTTACCTTCTCCAGTTCTTTCTCTTCTATTCTGCTGTCTCCAGGAACTGCCACATCGACTATTCAGATTTTTTTGTCTTTCTTATTGACAATTGTTAAGTCTGGGATGTTATGTGGTAGGTATCTGTTTGAATTCTAAAGTCCCAGAGCAATTTATCTTTTTTATTTTGTATGACCTTCTCTATTTAATGGTCCTGCCAGTTCTTGCTTGCAGGCAAATGATATTTCTTGCAGATTTTCCAGTGTACCACTGTTGCTACTTTGTTATGTCATTCTTTGTTGTCAGTCTGTGTGATCTTCTTATAGCAACTTTTCAGCTTTTTCATAGGCAACACTTATGCTCTGTTGCTGTCTTCTCAATTCTGGCTTTGTATGCATTTGTTCTTAAGACTGGGTCTTGTGCAGACACAATTAGTCTCTTTCTTTAATTTTCCTGCTCTTAGCCATTGTCAGGTCTTATTATTATCTACTTTCCCTACTATTTTTTTAATGTAGTAGCCACATCATGCTTCCTCATCCCATGCCGCCATTCTGTTCTTTATTTGGTCTTTCTTGTAGGCCAGTTTGGTGTCTCCACTAGTCTGTAAGCCTTCTGTGTATACTAACTTCTGTGCATCTTCTTCATTGTCCTTCAAATATTCTTCCAAGTCCCTTTTTATTACTTCAACCATCTGATGTACTTGCAACATTCCACATGCATCTATTTGCCTTGATAGGTAGAGATGATGATTGATGATGATAATTATAATGATATAGAATAGAATAGAATAGAATAGAATAGAATAGAATAGAATAGAATAGAATAGAATAGAATAGAATAGAATAGAATAGAATAGAGCTGGAAGGGACCTTGGAGGTCTTCTAGTCCAGCCTCCTGCTCGAGCAGGAAAACCTATATCATGTCAAAAAGGTGGATGTCCAGTCTCTTTTTAAAAATTTTCAGTGATGGAATGCCCACGATTTCTGTGGGTAAGCTGTTCTACTAGTTGATTGTCCTCACTGTCAGGAAATTCCTCCTTAGTTCCAGGTTGCTTCTCTCTTTGATCAGTTTCCAACTGTTGTTTTTTGTCCTTTGATCTGGTGCTTTGGTGAACAACCTGGCCCCCTTTGCCTTGTGGCAACCCCTCAGATACTGGAACACTGCTATCATGTCTCCCCTATTCTTTTCTTTAGACTAGCCAGACCCAATTCCCATAGCCATTCTTTGTATGTTTTAGTCTCCAGGCCCCTGATCATCTTAGTTGCTCTTCTTTAAAAAAAATTTCAAACTCTCAACATCTTTTTTGTGGTGTGGTGACCAAAATTGGCTGCAGTATTCTAGGTGTGGTCTTACTAGGGCTTTATAAAGCTGTAATAGTATTTCTTGTGATCTTGATTCTATGCCTGTTGGAATATTCATGAACAGGAAGAGTCATGTGGTAACTCAGTCAGCCAATGAGAAGAAAGGGCTACTGAGTCTGTGCAAAAGGAGTATTGAGTTAGGAGCTGGATTTCCAGTCTCAAGGTTTTGTCTCTGGTCTGTCTCTATAAGAAGACTTCATTAAGCTATGTTGCTGTAAAGAAGAATGGTATTGTAAATATTTTTATATAAATATAAAGTTATTTGAATCAGCTAAATGCAGTCAACTGTGAGAGCTTCTGATTTATTTTTCACCAATAGAGAAATTAAAATTCTCTAACAGGTTATGGGCCCAGAGCTTACTAAGGACTGCATTGTAATTTAAAGTTGGAAGAAATTGCTTGTGTTTAGAAAGTATAAGAACAAGGCAGAATTGGCAGAATAGCTGCAATGGAATTTAAGGAAAGCTATGTACCTCGTTTGGGCCAGAAGAATTACATTGTGTGGGCTGCAAAAATGGAATGTTTGCTGAAAGCAAAAGAGCTGTGGTATATTGTAGAAAATCCACCACAAGTGTTTGCAGCTGTTGATCAGAAAAATCATGATAGAGCAATGGCTTATCTCATATTGAATTTAGATGATGCAGAATTTCTAAATGTTGCAAATTGTAAGGACCCACCCCACTTTGCATCTTAAGAAGACAGAACTCTTGGAATAATTCTTCCAACAGGAATCCTTTATTAAGAAGAAGTGGTTGCAGGCGTGCTTAACAGGACTTGGGGTCCAAGCCCTCCCATTCAAGGTTTTAAGGGGTTCCCCAGTAGTCCCACCCAATCAACCCCCCTTCCAGTGATAGTTTCAGGTATCACAATTCCACCCCCTTTTTTCTTTCTTCCGTCTGGATGGAGACTTCAGATAACTACATGAAAGGCAAATACCCTTCTTTGTTATGGTAAGGTTCTTTGGTGCTAATGCTTTGAGGTTACAATAAACACACATTCAGCATTCAGCTCCTTGAAGTATACTGAAGGAAGTGAGGGCCATAAAGCCCCTTTGTTCTCCCCCTTCTCTCCCTCTTATGGCAGAATCCAGAGAAGGCAGAATTGGGAGTTTCTATATTTGATAATTAAAGATGAAATATAATTGGATTCTGACATCCGGCCCCTCTTAAAAATAAGAGAGATCCACCTGAAAGAAAACACAAGTATAAAATTTAGTCAGGCTTGTTAGGATACTCGGTGTGAACTTCTTCAATAGCTTCGGGGCTCTGACATAATGTTTATGGACCCACTCGTTTTGTGAGGCAGGGAGGTGTTTCCAGGCAACTAGGTACTGAGTTGCTCCATGATATCTCCTAGAATCAAGGATTTCGTTTATTTCGAAGTGTTGTTCACCCTCCACCATGAGTGGAGGTGGTGGTGGGGGGATTTTTGGCCGTAGAGTTGACTGATGCTCTCTTTTCAGCAAGCTGCAATGAAAAATTGGGTGTATTTGCCTGAGATTTTTGGGTAATTCTAATTCTACTGTTACTGGATTTATGATTCTTTTAATTGGAAAAGGTCCTATATATTTTGCACTTTCCCTTGCAACCTCTTTGCCGTGGCACATTTTGGACAACTGGCTATATAACTTTCAATGTCCTTTTTCATGGATGGCCACCAAAATTGCCGTTTAATTAAATGTAAAGTTTTTACAAATCCAAAATGCCCTGCTGATTTTGTGTCATGGCAAAGGTGCATGAAAGTTACTCTTTGAGTTGTTGGTATATATAACTTTTCCCCTACCCAAGGCAACCCGTCTCTCATTGTGCACACATTTTTGTTTTTCTGGAACCATTCATCTGTTTCCAAACTTTTTCTGAATTCAATTCCAGTTTGGCTGTCCAGTTGTGGTTTTAATTTGGCTTGGGTTCTTGTGGTTACTGGTGCTGCCAGTTGTGACTCTGCCATTATTGGTCTAGAGTCTGTGGTTCGTGCGCTGTTATATTGGGGCATGCGAGATAGAGCATCTGCCAGGAAGTTCTTTCTTCCTGGTAAATGTTTGAGCTTAAATTGGAATTGGTGAAAATGCTGGGACCAGCGGGCTTGTTTGGGATTGAGTTTCCTGGAAGTTTTCAGGGCTTCTAAATTTTTGTGATCAGTCCACACCTGGAAGGGGATTTTGTTGCCTTCCAGGAACTGTCGCCACGTGAGTAATGCCCAACGTATCCCATAAGCCTCCTTCTCCCATACGGGCCAGCGCTGTTCTGTTTCCGTGAGTTTCTTGGATGTATATGCACAGGGTTGCAATACTGCATCATCATTTTCTTGTAATAGCACAGCCCCCACTGCCACATCACTTGCATCTGCCTGTATTACGAAGGGCTTGTCCATGTCTGGGTGCCTTAGTACTGGTTCGGCAGAAAAAAGTCTCTTTAGTCTCTCAAACGCTGCTTGGCACTCCATTGTCCATGTTAGTGGCTGGCTAGGTTTTACTGAGGATGCTCCCTTCGTTTTTAGTAAGTTAGTGAGGGGCAAGGCTATCTGGGCAAATGAGGGGATGAATTGGCGGTAAAAATTTGCAAAGCCCAGGAAACTTTGTAGTTGCTTTCTTGTGCGGGGTGGCGCCCAATCTAATACTGCTTTGACCTTCTCTGGGTCCATTTCAATGCCCTGTGGGGATATGCGATAGCCTAGGTAGTCTATCCTTTCCTGGTGGAATTCGCATTTTGAGAGTTTGGCATATAGGTGGGCGGCTCGCAGCTTCTTTAAAACCGCCCTGACAAGGTTGACGTGTTCCTCTTTTGTTTCAGGAAAGATAAGAATGTCGTCCAAGTAAACAAGGACCCCCTTAAACAGGTGCTCCCTTAGAACGTCATTGATTAATTGCATAAAGACTGCAGGGCCCCCTTGTAATCCAAATGGCAAGACTTTGAATTGATAGCACCCCATGGGGCAGTTAAATGCAGTCTTCCATTCGTCCCCTTCCTTAATTCTCACGCGATAGTAAGCTTCCCTTAGGTCTAGTTTAGAAAAAATTTTCCCTTTCGATAGGTGTGACAGCATGTCTTTCATGAGGGGCAGAGGGTATAGGTTGCTTTCACTGATTGTATTCAGGGCCCTATAATCCACGCATAAGTGTAAAGAGCCATCCTTCTTCTCTCTAAAGAGGACTGGGGCAGCCACTTTAGGCTTGGCTGGCTCAATGAAACCTCTCTCTAAGTTTTTTTTTATGAATCTTTCCATTTCCTCCTTCTCCTTTGGGCTCATGGAGTATAATCTGGGCTTCGGGAGTTTTGCCCCAGGCTTGAATTCAATGGTACAGTCTGTGGGTCGGTGGGGGGGAAGCTCATTCGCCCTCTCCTCACTGAAGACTTCAGCAAGGTCCCTATATTCCTCTGGTATTTCTGTTAATCTTTTTTCCTCTCCTATGGATGCTTTTTCTATTCTTGATTCTGGTAGCCTCTCTTGGGGTTTTAAGTCCATAGGGTCCCCCTTCGGGAATTTGATTTCTGTCGTCCTCCAATTTACCCAGGGGTTCCATTTTTTCAACCATTCCATCCCTAGAATCATTGGGCATTCCATACCTGGGGTCACCACAAACGTTATGTCCTCTTCATGTTTGCCCAGGGAGAGGTGTATTGGTAGAGTGGCTAGGGTAGCTGGCACCCCCCCTGCTATGGATCCATCTAACTGGCCAAATGAGATTGGTTGTTCCAGTCTCCTGGATGGGATGCCCAGATTCCCCACTAGTGTTGGGCTAATGAGGCAGCGGGTGCAGCCAGAGTCTATTAAGGCTTTCACCTTCACAGCTTCGGGCATGGGGGGGATTAATATAGTCACTGTTTTGAAGATGGGTGTGATGCATCCACTTACCAGGGGTTCGCCCTCCGAGCTCTCATCTGAGGCATCCACCGGCCCTGTGGTGTAGGCTGGAGTTCTTTCCCCTTGGTGAGCAGAGGTGGGGGTTTCTGCAATTTCCATCATTCTCATGGCCGTTTCTTTTGGCTTAGCTGAAAACTTTCCGGGTTTGTTGATTGGGGATCTGTCTGGGTTGTGCTGGGGGGCCTTTGAGCGGCATTCTACAGCTCGATGCCCTTCTCTTCCGCACTTGAAACACCCCATTTGCTTCTTGGCTGTATCCGATGATTTCACCGGTTGGTGTGTCAGCTCAGGCGGGGGGCAGCTCCATTGTTTTCCTCGGCGGTGCCTCTTCAATATGTCGATCTCTGCTTCCTCTGCCAAGACGTACCATTCCTCAAGTCGATGTGGGTCCCCTCGGGGCAGGCAAGCATCATATAATCATAGTTTAGTCCGTCTTTGAAATGGCCAAGGAGGATGTCTTCTGGCCAATTCAGTTTGCTGGCAATGGCCCAGAATTCTTGTGTATATTCAGCCACCGGGCGTTTGCCTTGCTTCATCGTTTTTATCCTTTCACGGGCTTTGCGATCAGACAGGGGGTCTTCAAATCATCTTCTCAAAGAGGACATGAAACGGTTGAAGTTACTGAGTTCTGGGGCATTGGAGTCATGCAAGTTCACCACCCAATCTGCAGCCGGTCCATCCAGGGCGGATTGCACGATCCGGATGCGGGCTTTGTCGCTGGGAATGTCCTGCCTGTATTCCTCCATGTAGCTGAGGACTTGGGTTAGGAAAAACCCCAAGCGTGTTGGCTCCCCTTTGAATTTCACCTCCAACGGTGGACGTCTTGGAATGGATCGGTGCCTCCATTGTTGGTGGTAATGTCTTCCGTCCAGGTTGCCATCTGTGGTCCGATAGGGGGTGGGGGCTACTGGATCAGTAGCTGTCCCCAGGGTTGCAGGTTCCACGTCCCCCTCGGTGTTTCTTCCTTTGCGGCTCCAGGAGCTGGGGCGGCCGTAGGGCTCAGGATTCTCTTCTCCTAGGGAGCTGAGAGTTCTCTTCATCAGGTCAATAGCTTTCTCTAGGATCCAGTCTGAGTACGGTGCCCAGCTTCCTCCCTCTTCACTTGCGTGCAGGGATTTCTCCATCTCCTGCTTCCATTCTGGTTGCTTGGTCCCCCGTCTCAGGGTCACCTTTCTTGATTCCTTTCCCCACTCACTTTTCTTTCCAACGCCCATTGACCAGCGAGGCTTGTGGTCCCGTGTCTCCACCACTTCTTCTCCTGAGGAATCTGACCTCTCGGATCCCAACATCTGGCAAGGTTCCAACTGGGTCAGCGGCTCTCTTTCCAGGGAGTTTTCCCCCTCTCTTGCTCCATTGTCTGACATGGTAAATTTTTGCAAAATCCCCCGGCAAGGGTCTCCCTTCCAGGTGGATTAATTTTGCAAGTCCTGTCTAATGTAAGGACCCACCCCACTTTGCATCTTAAGAAGACAGAACTCTTGGAATAATTCTTCCAACAGGAATCCTTTATTAAGAAAAGTGGTTGCAGGCATGCTAGACAGGACTTGGGGTCCAAGCTCTCCCATTCAAGGTTTTAAGGGGTTCCCCAGTAGTCCCACCCAATCAACCCCCCTTCCAGTGA
This sequence comes from Crotalus tigris, assembly GCF_016545835.1. Taxonomy (NCBI): domain Eukaryota; kingdom Metazoa; phylum Chordata; class Lepidosauria; order Squamata; family Viperidae; genus Crotalus; species Crotalus tigris. The sequence goes on from NW_024100154.1 coordinate 34,147, forward strand.
TAGTTTCAGGTATCACAATTCCACCCCCTTTTTTCTTTCTTCCGTCTGGATGGAGACTTCAGATAAACTACATGAAAGGCAAATACCCTTCTTTGTTATGGTAAGGTTCTTTGGTGCTAACGCTTTGAGGTTACAATAAACACACATTCAGCATTCAGCTCCTTGAAGTATACTGAAGGAAGTGAGGGCCATAAAGCCCCTTTGTTCTCCCCCTTCTCTCCCTCTTATGGCAGAATCCAGAGAAGGCAGAATTGGGAGTTTCTATATTTGATAATTAAAGATGAAATATAATTGGATTCTGACACAAATTTAAAGACTGCAAAGGAGATTTGGTTGAAATTGAGAGCTGTGCACATGAATGTTTCTGCTTGCAACATAGTGCAATTGCCAAGAAAACTTTACAGAGCCTGTTTGCAACCAGGTGAATCTGTGGAACAGCATTTTAATAAAATGCAAAGTTTATTTTTGGACTTAGAACAATGTGGGATTAAATTCCCTGAGTGTCAGAAGGTTTTATTGGTGTTGAACAGTTTAGATAAAACCTGGAACACAGTTTCTACAATATTTGAGTGCAAAGAAGAGCAGGACTTAAAGTTTGAGGCTTTAAAGGCATGTTTGCTTAATGAAGAAGAAAAACGCCATTTTAGAAGCAGCCACGAGGAGGAGAAATTCCTGAGGAGGGGGTCCAGACTGCATGTCTCCAGAGGAGAAGAAACAAGCAGATCAGACCTGGACCAAATTGCAACAAAGGAGAGATTTTGCAAACAGAGAGCTGCTCGGAGGGAAAAGACTTGCTACATTTGTGGAGCCAGCACACATTTGCAAAGGAACTGTTTGCAGCAAAGGACATTTGTGCATGCAAAAAGGACTGCTTTGCAAAAGGAACATTTTGGTGTTGCAAAAGTTTGCAATAGCAACAACAGAGACAAGTGGCTAATTGATAGTGGGGCAAGTCAAACAATTGTTAATGACTCTGAATTATTTTGCAGGTTTGTTCCAGTAGCACAAGAAGCTGTGGCTTTGGCAAATGGCCAAAAAGCAAAAGTCATTGGAAAAGGCGATGTAAAAATTCCATATTTGGAATCAAAGTTTACTAATGTGCTCTGTGTACCTGAGATGGAACATAATTTGTTAAGTGTATCTAATTTAGACAAACAAGGTTTTGAGGTCATTTTTTTAAATGGGAAATGTCTCATCCAAAGGAATAGGAATATTTGTGCAGAAGGCATAAAGGAAGATAATCTATATGTATTGCAGGGACAAAAGGTTCAATGTTCCCATATATTTAAGAATGTTGCAGAGCATGATTCATGTGTTCATCATCTGTATAGAAGACTTGGCCATGCAAGCTTTAAAGTTTTGCAGCAAATGCAAGATTTTGCAGAAGGGCTAAATTTGAAGGGATGCAAAACATATTTGGACTGTGCAGTATGCAAAGCATCAAAGTCAAAGGCATTCCCAGTTAGTAAATATAGCACAAGACAAACAAAGAGTTCTAGAGCTGGTCCATGCAGATCTGGTGGGACCTATGCAAGCCAGTTTGGGAGGAGCAAAATATGCACTGATAATTGTTGATGATTATAGCAGGTATTCGTTTTGCTATTTGCTTAGAGCAAAGACAGAGGTGCTACAACAATTCAAGCAGTGGGTAAGTTTTGTAGAGAGAAGGTACAGACAACAAGTGTGTCAGTTGCAAACTGACAGAGGTACTGAATTTATGTCAACTAAATTCCAACAATGGTTGGGGCAGTTGGGGATGAGACACAGACGTACAAATCCTTACACAGCAGCAGAGAACGGTGTAGCTGAAAGAAGGAATGGTGTTTTGCAAACAATAAAGCTTCGTTGTTAGAGGATTCTGGTATGAGCAGGTCATATTGGGGAGAAGCCATATTGACTGCCAATTATATAGTTAACAGGCTGTGGAGTTCCTCCATTAATAATACTCCATATGCCACTCTATATGGGAGAAAGCTATCACTGGCACATTTGAGAATTTTTGGAAGTACTGCATGGGTACATATTCCGAAAGTAATCAGAAGGAAGGGACAGCAAAAGGCAAGAAAGCTTAGGTTTGTGGGCTATGAGCCAGGGTCAAAAGGATATCGCTTTAGCGATGGAAGTAAAAGAGTTATAATTTCAAGGTCTGCTAATTTTGCAGAACAAAATTGGGACAGAATTAATGCAAATTCTGGGTATATCTCACTTAATGACGGTGATCTGTTTAGTGACAATAATTCATCTAATGATAAAAAGTGAGTATAGAAGATGTCAATGTTCAGGGAGGAGAGGCTGAACAAGACATGAAGCCAGAAAGACTTGAGACACAGGAGCAGTTAATACCACGTAGGTCAGAGCGATGTAATAAAGGAATTCCGCCTGACAGGTATTCTGCCAGCAAGGTAAAGGTTTGCAATGTGTGGTATGATCCAAGAAGTTATAAAGAGGTGTTGGCATTACCAAAAGCTGAACAGGAAAGATGGAAGGAGGCCATGGATAAAGAGATGAAATCCATGGGAGACCATGAAGTATTTAAATCAGTGACTTTGCCACAGGGAACCGAAGCTATGGGTTGTAAGTGGGTATATAAGAAAAAAAGTATTGCCAAATAATGATATACAGTATAAGGCCAGGTTAGTGGCACAAGGTTTTTCACTATTAAAAAAATGTATTAAGTTAATAGGTCTGATGTCTCTTCCTGTCATGAAGGGAGGAGTGTTGGAATATTCATGAACAGGAAGAGTCATGAGTGGTAACTCAGTCAGCCAATGAGAAGAAAGGGCTACTGAGTCTGTGCAAAAGGAGTATTGAGTTAGGAGCTGGATTTCCAGTCTCAAGGTTTTGTCTCTGGTCTGTCTCTATAAGAAGACTTCATTAAGCTATGTTGCTGTAAAGAAGAATGGTGTCAATGCTGCAAATACTGTATATTTTTGCTTTGACAATATGCAAAACTGTCTGGTAATTACTGGGTTAATACATAGCTTAGAGTGGGGGGGGGAGCCCGGAAAAGAAAGAGGAAGTAAACTTTTGACCTTCACACTAATTGGATAATGTGACTAGTGACTGCAAGACAAGGGAGGGGTTTAGCAAGAAAAGATTGATGCCAGCGAGAGGAAGTCAGATTCTGGCATCAATACGCCCATGATGGTGACCGGCAAAATTGTAGCTCTGTAATAAAGACTTTAGGAAACATGCCTGAAAGTTCTTTGAAGTGCTTCATTGGTCGGAAACTGTGACAAATGGTATTGTAAATATTTTTATATAAATATAAAGTTATTTGAATCAGCTAAATGCAGTCAACTGTGAGAGCTTCTGATTTATTTTTCACCAATAGAGAAATTAAAATTCTCTAACAATGCCTCTGTTTATACAACCCAGGATTTTGTTAGCTTATTTGGTTGCTGCTGCACACTGCTGGCTCATAGTCAAGTGATCATCCACTAGGACTCCAAGGTCCCTCTCACAGTTAATGTTTCATCATTGCAGTCAGCCAGATGTTCAGACTGGATTTGGCATTTTTGTCTACCTATCAAGTCCTTACCAAGGATCTGGAATAGGCAGATGTTTCATGGTCTTATAGATGTTGTTGCAGGATGGAAGCTGTTCCCAGTAAAGCCGCATTCCACAATTGACTGATGGCAAATTTGTTAATGCCTGTGGTGTTCAAGTGATGCTCTGGTTGTTTTGGGATTGCACTGAAGGTGCCTATTACTATTGGTACTACCCTTGCTTGCTTTTGCCACAGTCATTCTATTTCTATTTGTAGGTCTTTGTATTTTGTTATCTTCTCCATTTTTTTCTATTCTATTCTGCTATTTCCAGGCATTGCCACATCCACTAGCCAGCTTTTTTTGTCTTTCTTAATGACAGTTGTTAAATCCAGGGTGTAATGTGGCAGGTTCCTGTCTGTTTGAATTCTAAAATCCCAGAGCAATTTAACTTCTTTATTTTCTATGACTTTCTCTATTTTATGGTCTCACCTGTTCTTGCTTGCAGGCAAATGATATTTTTTTCAGACCTTCCAGTGCACCATTGTTGCTACTTTGTCATGCTGTTGTTTGTAGTCAATCTGGATAATCTTCTTAGAGCAGAGGAACAGAGACTTACAACAGAGGCTCTTTGCAAAAGAAGATATTTCATTCCAAGATGCTTTGAGAGAGGTAACGGCTGAGGAGGCAGCAGGTGGGACGGTCAAGAACATGCGGCCCATCAGGAACAACCCAGAAGCAGTCTCCGTGCACCATGAGGGAGTCCAAGAAGGCTTGGAGGACAAATGCTTCGGGTGTGGAGGTCGCCATAAGAGAGCTGACTGCAGGTTCCGTTCCGCCATCTGCAGAGCATGTGGCCGGCAAGGCCACATAGCATCCGTCTGTCTGGGTTGCCAGAAGGTACAACCTCGAGAAGAATTACATCTGAAAGGTACCAGGGTCCCCAGCCAAAACAGGGTGGGTTTCTGCACATCGCGCAGAAGTATTTGCAGAACAGGCACATACAAACCACTTAAAAAGAAGCTGTCACTTAAGGTGAGGTTGCAAGGAGTCCCTTTGGTCATGGAGCTGGACACTGGGTATGCTCTTTCAATCATTTCCATTCATACATTTAGGAAAATTTGCAACAGCAATGGGTTCCAGGCCAAACTTAGGCCATCCAATATAATCTTAACAGACTTTCAAAATTCCAAGGTGTGTATAAAGGGGGAGGCCACCCTTACAGTGAGGCACAAGGATTTTGAAGGTCATTGGATATGTTGGTTGTTGGGGGTGAATGAACAAGTCTTATAGGACTTGATTGGTTTGAGGCCTTGGGAATCCAGGTTACTGGGCTGCAATATTTGCAAACGTTGGACCTAGCAGAAGTCTGCAAGAAGTTTGCAGATGTGTTTAAAGCTTGGGTCCTACAAGGGGCCTCCAGTTTCACTGAGGCTTGACCCTACCATCACACCCATTAGGGTTAAAGCTAGAAGAGTACCTTTTGCACTAAAAGGTAAAATTGATGCTGAGCTGGATAAATTGATCCAGCAAGGTATTTTAGAGCCTGTAGATTCAAGTCCATGGGAAACCCCCATAGTCACGCCTCTTAAGGCTAATGGGGACATACGCGTATGTGCAGACTACAATTGCACACTAAACAAGGCACTGCAACAGCACACGTACCCTGTACCAGTAGTCAGCCATATTTTGGCCTCCCTCAAAGAGGGGTGAGTTTTTGCAAAGCTCGATCTGGCACAGGCATATCAACAGTTACCTGTTGATGAAGCAGCTACTGAAGCATAGACCATTATAACATATAGGGGTGCATTCAAAGTCAAGAGACTGCAATTTGGAGTAAATGTAGCCTCTGGCATATGTCAAAGTGTCATGGAGAGTACAATTAGGGGTATCCCTGGAGTTTGCCCCTATTTCGATGATGTCCTTATTGCTGGAGAATCTACTCAGAATTTAGCAGAGAGATTAAGGGCTGTTTTGCTTCGTTTCCGAAGAGCAGGCCTAAAACTAAAAAAAGACAAGTGTAAGATAGGAGTCACTTCTACAGATTTCTTGGGATTCAGAATAGATGCCCAAGGTATTCACCCTGCTGAATCTAAATTGAAGGCTATACAGCAGGCTCCTAGCCCTAAGTCTAAAACTGAACTTCAGGCTTTCCTAGGTCTCTTGAATTTTTACAACGCTTTCCTACCTCACAAAGCTTCTGTAGAAGAACCACTACATAAGTGTTAGAGAATTTTAATTTCTCTATTAGTAAAAAAATAAATCAGAAGCTCTCACAGTTGACTGCATTTAGCTGATTCAAATAACTTTATATTTATATAAAAATATTTACAATACCATTCTTCTTTACAGCAACATAGCTTAATGAACACTTCTTACAGAGACAGACCAGAGACAAACCTTGGGACTGGAAATCCAGCTCCTAACTCAATACTCCTTTTGCACAGACTCAGTAGCACTTTCTTCACATTGGTGACTGAGTTACCACATGACTCTTCCTGTTCATGAATATTCCAATAATAGGCTTTTAGACAAGCAGGTAGTTTGGCAGTGGACCAAAGTCCACGAAAAGAACTTCAATGAGGTCAAGGCCTTGCTAACGTCCAATGATGTGCTTGCACATTTCAAGGAAAAATTACCTGTCTGCATCACCTATGATGCATCTCCTTATGGGGTGGGAGCTGTACTTAGCCACTTGAGGGCTGATGGAACTCAGGTTCCTGTAGCATATTACTCCAGGACTCCATCTTCTGCTGAGCGTAATTATGCTCAAATAGACAGGGAAGCATTGGCCATAGTAGCAGGAATTAAGAAATTCCGTGATTTTTTATATGGCTGACATTTCATGGTCTACACAGAACATAAGCCTCTGCTGGGGTTGTTTACAACCAACAAACAAACCCCTCATATTATTTCCCCTAGAATGGTGAGGTGGTCTATTTTTTTGTCAGCATATGATTATTCATTAATTCAGAAACCTAGTAAGGAGATGGGCCACACTGATGGCCCTCTGAAGCTAGTAAAAGCAGGCCCTGCTCTTGCCATCAATATTCTCTCCATTCAGGAGTTGCCTGAATCTCCCCTCAATGCCAGGGATGTGGCTGCAGGAACAGCCACAGATCTCACACTTACACGTGTGCTTTCATGGGTTTTGTCTGGATGGCCTGACAGAAGTCCAGGTACTGAGTTCCAAAGCTTCTGGCTCAAGAAGCATGAGTTATCCATCTTTAAGGGTTGCCTGTTGTGAGGCAGCAGGGTAGTTATTCCTGCATCATTGAGACCGAGAATCTTGGTCTCTCTCCATGAGGGTCATTCTGGCATTGTCAGGATGAAAGTGCTTGTGCGCAGCCATCTGTGGTGGCCTGGGCTAGATAAGGCTATAGAGGCCCAGGTGCACGGGTGTCACTTGTGCCAGCACTCAGGGCCGGAAATGCCTCAGGTCCCTGTGCATAGGTGGGAGGAAACACAATCACCTTGGTCCAGAGTGCATATAGATTATGCTGGGCCCTTTCAGGGGCAATTCTTCTTGGTCCTTGTTGATTGCCATTCAAAGTGGCTAGAGGTTGTTCCTGTTTCCTCCACTACTACTGCCAGGACCATCCAGGTGTTGAGAGGAATTTTTGCAGCATACGGCCTTCCAAATGTTCTGGTTTCAGATAACGGTCCTCAATTCACGTCTTCTGAGTTCCAGGCTTTCCTTCAGGCCAACATGATCCATCATGCGACTTCAGCCCCTTTCCACCCTTCCACCAACGGTATGGCTGAATGAATGGTGTGCATCACCAAGGATGCCCTCAAGAAACTGACATACGGTGACTGGAATCACAGGTTGGCAGACTTTCTTCTTGCACACCGCACCACACCTTGTACATCCACTGGGAAGAGCCCAGCCAAACTGTAGTTGCAGAGTGAATCATGTGGTTGTTAAGCAGATCCAGGTTCTCTTGCCATTTGGATTACAAGGGGGCCCTGCAGTCTTTATGCAATTAATCAATGACGTTCTAAGGGAGCACCTGTTTAAGGGTGTCCTTGTTTGCTTGGACGACATTCTTATCTTCACTGAAACAAAAGAGGAACATGTCAACCTTGTCAGAGCAGTGTTAAAGAAGCTGTGAGCTGCCCACCTATATGCCAAACTCTCAAAATGCGAATTCCACCAGGAAAGGATAGACTACCTAGGTTATCGCATATCCCCCCAGGGCATTGAAATGGACCCAGAGAAGGTCAAAGCAGTATTAGATTGGGCACCATCCCGCACAAGAAAGCAACTACAAAGTTTCCTGAGCTTTGCAAACTTTTACCGCCAATTCATCCCCTCATTTGCTCAGATAGCCTTGCCCCTCACTAACTTACTAAAAACGAAGGGAGCATCCTCAGTAAAACCTAGCCAGCCACTAACATGGACAATGGAGTGCCAAGCAGCGTTTGAGAGACTAAAGAGACTTTTTTCTGCCGAACCAGTACTAAGGCACCCAGACATGGACAAGCCCTTCGTAATACAGGCAGATGCAAGTGATGTGGCAGTGGGGGCTGTTCTATTACAAGAAAACGATGATGGGTATTGCAACCCTGTGCATATACATCCAAGAAACTCACGGAAACAGAACAGCGCTGGCCCGTATGGGAGAAGGAGGCTTATGGGATATGTTGGGCATTACTCACGTGGCGACAGTTCCTGGAAGGCAACAAAATCCCCTTCCAGGTGTGGACTGATCACAAAAATTTGAAAGCCCTGAAAACATCCAGGAAACTCAATCCCAAACAAGCCTGCTGGTCCCAGCATTTTCACCAGTTCCAATTTAAACTCAAACATTTACCAGGGAGAAAGAACTTCCTGGCAGATGCTCTATCTCGCATGCCTCAATATAACAGCGCACGAACCACAGACTCTAGACCAATAATGGCAGAGTCACAACTGGCAGCACCAGTAACCACAAGAACCCAAGCCAAATTAAAACCACAACTGGACAGCCAAACTGGAATTGAATTCAGAAAAAGTTTGGAAACAGATGAATGGTTCCAGAAAAACAAAAATGTGTGCACAATGAGAGACGGGGTGCCTTGGGTAGAGGAAAAGTTATATATACCAACAACTCAAAGAGTCATTTCATGCACCTTTGCCATGACACAAAATCAGCAGGGCATTTTGGATTTGTAAAAACTTTACATTTAATTAAACGGCAATTTTGGTCGCCATCCATGAAAAAGGACATAGAAAGTTATATTGCCAGCTGCCCAACAGGTGCATCTGCAAAGAGGTTGCAAGGGAAATCGCCAGGGCTATTACAACCAGTGGCAAATCCCTCAGCCCCCTGGAGGGAAATAGCCATGGATTTTATAGTGGAACTGCCAGAAAGCAATGGGAATACTGTTATCTGGACAGTCACGGACCTATTTTCCAAACAGGTGCACTTTATCCCTTGCCAAAAGATTCCCACTGCAAAGGCCTTAGCAAAACTTTTCATCCAGCACATTTACAGATTGCACAGGGCACCCCAACGCATCATCTCTGATAGGGGAGTGCAATTTACGTCTGCATTTTGGAAGGAATTTTTATCCCTCTTAGGGACCACTCAGGGACTGACATCTAGTCATCACCCTCAGATAGATGGACAAATGGAACGTTGTCATTCAGTACTTGAGCAATATTTGAGATGTTTTTTAAATTTCCAACAGAGTGATTGGACGGACTTACTCCCTTTTGCAGAAGTTGCCTACAATAATTCAGTCCACTCCAGCACAGGCTACACTCCTTTTCAAATAGCCAACTGTCAAAGTTTCAACCCCTAGCCAGAATTAACCCCAAATGAACCAATGATCTCATCACTGAAAGAATGGATGGAAAAACTACAAAACACCTGGCCAATAGTCAGAAAAGCACTAGATGAAGCTAGGCAGGCATACAAAGCACAAGCTGATAAAAAAAGGTTGAGCCTACACCATTCATTATAGGTGAAATGGTGTACCTATCTACAAAATACCTAAAGTCTCTACAACCCTGTAAAAAACTTGGACCAAAATATATAGGGCCTTTTCCAATTAAAGGAATCATAAACCCAGTAACAGTAGAATTAGAATTACCAAAAAATCTCAGGCAAATACACCCAATTTTTCATTGCAGCTTGCTGAAAAGAGAGCATCAGTCAGCGTTACAGCCCAAAATCCCCCCCCACCACCTCCAATCATGGTAGAGGGTGAACAACACTTCGAAATAAAGGAAATCCTTGATTCTAGGAGATATCATGGAGCAACTCAGTACCTAGTTGCCTGGAAACACCTCCCTGCCTCACAAAACGAGTTGGTCCATAAACATTATGTCAGAGCCCCGAAGCTATTGAAGAAGTTTCACACAGAGTACCCTAACAAGCCTGACTAACTTTTATACCTGTTTTGTTTTTTCCAGGTGGATCTCTCTTATTTTTGAGGGGGCCGGATGTCAGAATCCAATTATATTTCATCTTTAGTTATCAAATATAGAAACTCCCAATTCTGCCTTCTCTGGATTCTGCCATCAGAGGGAGAGAAGGGGGAGAACAAAGGGGCTTTATGGCCCTCACTTCCTTCAGTATACTTCTAAGGAACTGAATGTGTGTATTGCAAAAGAACTAACCATAAAAATGGGTCTGTTTTCCTTTCATGTAGTTTCTTTGAAGTCTTCATCCAGCCGGGCAGTAATGAAAAGGGGGTGGAAGTGTAATGCCTGAGACTGTCGCTGAAAGAGGGGGTTGATTGGTTGGGACTACTGGGGAAAACCCTTAAAACCTTGAATTGGAGAGCTTGGACCCCAAGTCCTGTCTAGAACGCCTGCAACCATTTTCTCTTAATAAAGGATTCCTGTTGGAAGAATTATTCCAAGAGTTCAGTCTTCTTAAGATGCAAAGTGGGGTGGGTTCTTACATTTACATGATGTGAAGCAGAGGGGGTGGCCAGCAAGAGAATACCTAAGAGAATTTTGAAGGGTGGCAGGGAGGATTAGGCAATGGCCCGAGCAGTCATTGATCTACTACTTCAAAGCGGGGTTGGATCGCAATGTATTGCAGGTATGCATCTGCAGGAGCAACCCTAATCAACTCCATGATTGGTGCCACTTACCAATCATGGATATCGAGTTGACCCAGTGCCATAATCCTGCTACTTTGGGATCTCAACTAAAGTAAGACCCTGTGAGGCATCAACTGTCACAGCGGCCTCCACCTGCCATGATGCGTGGGTCCATTCAAGCCTCTACTGGACCCCAGATCAAGTGCTTCAGGTCTGGACAACCTGGACATCAAGCTGCAGAATGCTTGGTCCCTTTCACTCCATCAAAAAGTGCGACCGCAGCTCTGGCGAAGCCAAAGAGACTACCTCAGCCAGCCTGGGCCATCCAGGGGCAAGTTGTATAAGTCACAAGTTGTACAAGGAGCCAGCTGAATGCCTGCCCACACCAGATCCATATGACAGTGATGACAGGGGGGAGGATGACCTGATGGTGAGTCAGCCTCTCCCACCTTTTGCTTTTTCTGCCAAAATAATAATGCCAAAATCTGGGGCTCAGTTGGACTTGAATGTTTTAGTTGATTAGGGATGCACCCAATGCTTAATCAATCTCCCCACCATACTAAAACTGTGCATTAGAGCAAAATTGCTACCTTTACCCATGAGGTTTGAGCAGGCTGATGGATCTCTATAGGAAGAGCCCTGGCTACCCACCTAACTGAACTAGTGCACCTAGAAATAGGGGAGCATTGGGAGCTAATCCGCTTTGTGGTATCGCAAAAATGACTGAAGCTGTGTGTAAGGACCCACCCCACTTTGCATCTTAAGAAGACAGAACTCTTGGAATAATTCTTCCAACAGGAATCCTTTATTAAGAGCAAATGGTTGCAGGCGTTCTAGACAGGACTTGGGGTTCAAGCTCTCCCATTCGAGGTTTTAAGGGGTTCCCCAGTAGTCCCACCCAATCACCCCCCTCTTACAGTGATAGTTTCAGGCATCACAATCCCACCCCTTTTTTCCTTTCTTCCGTCTGGATGGAGACTTCAAATAAACTACATGAAAGGTAAATAGCCTCCTTTGTTATGATAAGGCCTTTTGGTGCTAACTACATTCAAACCCTTTGAAGTTGTACCAAAGGAAGTGAGGGCCATAAAGCCCCTTTGTTCACCCCCCTCTCTTTCTTTATGGCAGAATCCAGAGAGGGCAGAAATGGGGGTTTCTATAATTGATAACTGGAGATGAAGTATAATTGGATTCTGACATCCGCCCCCCCTTAAAAATAAGAGAGATCCACCTGAAAGAAAACAAAACAGGTAGAAAAATTAGTCAGGCTTGTTAGGATACTCTGTGTGAAACTTCTTCAATAGCTTTGGGGCTCTGACATGACGTTTATGGACCCACTCATTTTGTGAGGGAGGGAGGTGTTTCAGGCAACTAGGTACTGAGTTGCTCCATGATATCTCCTAGAGTCAAGGATTTCCTTTATTTCGAAGTGTTGTTCGCCCTCCACCATGATTGGAAGTGTGGGGGGGGGATTTTTGGCCGTAGAGGTGACTGATGCTCTCTTTTCAGCAAGCTGCAATGAAAAATTGGGTGTATTTGCCTGAGATTTTTGGGTAATTCTAATTCTACTGTTACTGGATTTATGATTCTTTTTTTTTTATTGAAAAATTTTTAAAAACTTTTACAAAGACAGAAAAAAAACAATAACAACAACAACAACAAAACAAAACAATACAACCCTCCCCCAACCCCTCCCAAACCACCCCGTCCCTCCCCCCCCGGAGCTTCCCAGAGCAGAATATAGGCTTAATTAAAAAAAAATAACAAAATTATAAGATAATTAAAAATAAAATATATATGAAAAAAGAATTATAATCCTTAAAAAGAGAAAGTATTTAAAAAAGAAAAACAAAGAAAAGAAAAAGAAAAAGTAAAGTTTTTATACAAATTATAAAAAAGCTAAATGATATTTTTTCAAATCCAATTTAAATTGTATGAAATTTATCCATTTTTCCCATACAGCAAAAAATTTCTCTTGCATTTGCTCTTTTAAGAAAGCCGAAATCTTTGCCATTTCCGCCAAGTAAGATACTTTTAAAAACCACTCTTGCAAAGTAGGCAAAGATTCCTTCTTCCAGTATTGACCTACTAACAGCCTTGCGGCTGTAATCAGATTCAACATCAATATAACCTCCTTAGCCTCACAATCAGTAACAATACCAAGCAAAAACAATTGTGGAGTAAATTTTACCCTCTTTCTAAAAATTCTCTGAATGTTCCACCATATCTTAATCCAAAAAGCTTTTATATTTTTACACGACCACCAAATATGATAATAGGTGGCATCCAGGCAGGCACATCTCCAACATTTAGGCTGTAAGTCAGGATACAAGAGAGACATCTTTTGTGGATCAAGGTGTCATCTGTAAAACATTTTATAAACTTAACATTTCTCACCCAGATAGTTTCCCAGGTATCCAGTAGAACTAGTTCACCAAAATTCTGCGAAAAATATGGAACGCTTCACGAATTTGCGTATCATCCTTGCGCAGGGGCCATGCTAATCTTCTCTGTATCATTCCAATTTTAGTATATGTGCTGCCAAAGCGAGCACGATTTATGATTCTTTTAATTGGAAAAGGTCCTATATATTTTGGTCCAAGTTTTTTACAGGGCTGTAGGGACTTTAGGTATTTTGTAGATAAGTACACCATGGTATATTGGGGCATGCGAGATAGTGCATCTGCCAGGAAGTTCTTTTTCCCTGGTAAATGTTTGAGCTTAAATTGGAACTGGTGAAAATGCTGGGACCAGCGGGCTTGTTTGGGATTGAGTTTCCTGGATGTTTTCAGGGCTTTCAAATTTTTGTGATCAGTCCACACCTGGAAGGGGATTTTGTTGCCTTCCAGGAACTGTCGCCACGTGAGTAATGCCCAACATATCCCATAAGCCTCCTTCTCCCATACGGGCCAGCGCTGTTCTGTTTCCATGAGTTTCTTGGATGTATATGCACAGGGTTGCAATACCCCTTCATTGTTTTCTTGTAATAGAACAGCCCCCACTGCCACATCACTTGCATCTGCCTGTATTACGAAGGGCTTGTCCATGTCTGGGTGCCTTAGTACTGGTTCGGTAGAAAAAAGTCTCTTTAGTCTCTCAAACGCTGCTTGGCACTCCATTGTCCATGTTAGTGGCTGGCTAGGTTTTACTGAGGATGCTCCCTTCGTTTTTAGTAAGTTAGTGGGGGGCAAGGCTATCTGGGCAAATGAGGGGATGAATTGGCGGTAAAAGTTTGCAAAGCCCAGGAAACTTTGTAGTTGCTTTCTTGTGTGGGGTGGTGCCCAATCTAATACTGCTTTGACCTTCTTTGGGTCCATTTCAATGCCCTGGGGGGATATGCGATAACCTAGATAGTCTATCCTTTCCTGGTGGAATTCACATTTTGAGAGTTTGGCATATAGGTGGGCGGCTCGCAGCTTCTTTAAAACTGCTCTGACAAGGTTGACATGTTCCTCTTTTGTTTTGGTGAAGATAAGAATGTCGTCCAAGTAAACAAGGACCCCCTTAAACAGGTGCTCCCTTAGAACGTCATTGATTAACTGCATAAAGACTGCAGGGCCCCCTTGTAATCCAAATGGCAAGACTTTGAATTGATAGCACCCCATGGGGCAGTTAAATGCAGTCTTCCATTCGTCCCCTTCCTTAATACTCCTGCGATAGTAAGCTTCCCTTAGGTCTAGTTTAGAAAAAAAATTCCCTTTCGATAGGTGTGACAGCATGTCTTTCATGAGGGGTAGAGGGTATAGGTTGCTTTCACTGATTGTGTTCAGGGCCCTATAATCCACGCATAAACGTAAAGAGCCATCCTTCTTCTCTCTAAAAAGGACCGGGGCAGCCACTTTAGGCTTGGCTGGCTCAATGAAACCTCTCTCTAGGTTTTTTTAAATGAATCTTTCCATTTCCTCCTTCTCCTTTGGGCTGATGGAGTATAATCTGGGCTTCGGAAGTTTTGCCCCAGGCTTGAACTCAATGGTACAGTCTGTGGGTCGGTGGGGGGGAAGCTCATTCGCCCTCTCCTCACTGAAGACTTCAGCAAGGTCTCTATATTCCTCTGGTATTTCTGTTAATCTTTTTTCCTCTCCTATGGATGCTTTTTCTATTCTTGATTCTGGTAGCCTCCAATGGGGTTTTAAGTCCATACGCTCCCCCTTTGGGAATTTGATTTCTGTCATCCTCCAATTTACCCAGGGGTTCCATTTTTTCAACCATTCCATCCCTAGAATCATTGGGCATTCCAGAGGGTATAGGTTGCTTTCACTGATTGTATTCAGGGCCCTATAATCCACGCATAAGTGTAAAGAGCCATCCTTCTTCTCTCTAAAGAGGACCGGGGCAGCCACTTTAGGCTTGGCTGGCTCAATGAAACCTCTCTCTAAGTTTTTTTTAATGAATCTTTCCATTTCCTCCTTCTCCTTTGGGCTCATGGAGTATAATCTGCGCTTCGGGAGTTTTGCCCCAGGCTTGAATTCCATGGTACAGTCTGTGGTTCAGTGGGGGGGGGGGGGAGCTCATCCGCCCTCTCCTTACTGAAAACTTCAGCAAGGTCTCTATATTCCTCTGGTATTTCTGTTAGTCCCTTTTCCTCTCCCATGGATGCTTTTTCTGTTCTTGATTCTGGTAGCCCCCCTTGGGGTTTTAAGTCCATAGGGTCCCCCTTCGGGAATTTGATTTCTTTCGTCCTCCAATTTACCCAGGGGTTCCATTTTTTAACCATTCCATCCCTAGGATCATTGGGCATTCCATGCCTGGGGTTACCACAAACGTTATGTCCTCCTCATGTTTGCCCAGGGAGAGGTGTATTGGTAGAGTGGCTAGGGTAGCTGGCACCCCCCCTGCTATGGATCCATCTAACTGGCCAAATGAAATTGGTTGTTCCAGTCTCCTCGATGGGATGCCTAGATTCCCCACTAGTGTTGGGCTAATGAGGCATCAGGTGCAGCCAGAGTCTATTAAGGCTTTCACCTTCACAGCTTCGAGCATGAGGGAAATTAATATAGTCACTGTCTTGAGGATGGGTGCGATGTGTCCACTTACCAGGGGTTCGCCCTCCGAGCTGTCATCTGAGGCGTCCACCGGCCCTGCGGTGTATGCTGGAGTTCTTTCCCCCTGATGAGCAGAAGTGGGGGGTTCTGCAATTTCCATCATTCTCATGGCAGTTTCTTTTGACTTAGCTGAAGACTTTCCGGATTTGCTGATTGGGGATCTGTTTGGGTTGTGCTGGGGGGCTTTGGAGCGGCATTCTACAGCTCGATGCCCTTCTCTTCCACACTTGAAACACCCCATTTGCTTCTTGGCTGTAGCCGATGGTTTCACTGGTTCGTGTATCAACTCAGGCGGGGAGCGGCTCCATTGTTTTCCTCGGCAGTGTCTCTTCAATATGTCAATCTCTGCTTCCTCTGCCAAGATGTACCATTCCTCAAGTTGGTGTGAGTCCCCTCGGGGCAGGCAAGCATCATAGAGGTCATAATTTAGTCCGTCTTTGAAATGGAGAAGGAGGATGTCTTCTGGCCAGTTCAGTTTGTTGGCAACGGCCCGGAATTCTTGTGTATATTCAGCCACCGGGCCTTTGCCTTGCCTCATCGTTTTTATCCTTTCGCAGGCTTTGCGATCAACCAGGGGGTCTTCAAATCGTCTTCTCAGAGAGGACATGAAACGATTGAAGTCGCTGAGTTCTGGGGCATTGGAGTCTAGCAAGTTCACCACCCAGTCTGCAGCCGGTCTGTCCAGGGCAGATTGCACGATCCAGATGCGGGCTTTGTCACTTGGGATGTCCCGCTCGTATTCCTCCATGTAGCTGAGGACTTGGGTTAGGAAAAACCCCAAGTGTGTTGGCTCCCCTTTGAATTTCACCTCCAACGGCGGACGTCTTGAAATGGATCGGTGCCTCCGTTGTTGGTGGTAGTGTCTTCCGTCCAGATCGCCATCTGTGTCTGGTAGTGGGGTGAGGACTACTGGATCAGCAGATGTCCCCGGGATTGCAGGTTCCACTTCCCCCTCGGTGCCTCTCCCTTTGTGGCTCCAGAAGCTGAGGCAGCCGTAGGGCTCAGGATTCTCCTCTCCTAGGGAGCTGAGAGTTCTCTTCATCAGATCAATAGCTTTCTCTAGGATCCAGTCTGAGTACGGTGCCCAGCTTTCTCCCTCTTCACTTGCGTTCAGGGATTTCTCCATCTCCTGCTTCCATTCTGGTTGCTTGGCCCCCCATCTCAGGGTCACCTTTCTTGATTCCTTTCCCCACTCACTTTTTTTTCCAACGACCATTGACCAGCGAGGCTTGTGGTCCCATGTCTCCACCACTTCTTCTCCTGAGGAATCTGACCTCTCGGATCCCAACATCTGGCAAGGTTCCAGCTGGGGCAGCGGCTCTCTTCCCGGTGGGAGGGGGTTCTCCCTTTCTTGCTCTATTGTCTGACATGGTAATTTTTTGCAAAATCCTCTGGCAAGGGTCTCCCTTCCAGGTGGATTAATTTTGCAAGTCCTGTCTAATATAAGGACCCACCCCACTTTGCATCTTAAGAAGACAGAACCCTTGGAATAATTCTTCCAACAGGCATCCTTTATTAAGAGAAAATGGTTGCAGGCATGCTAGACAGGACTTGGGGTTCAAGCTCTCCCATTCAAGGTTTTAAGGGGTTCCCCAGTAGTCCCACCCAATCAACCCCCCTTCCAGTGATAGTTTCAAGTATCACAATTCCATCCCCTTTCTTCTTCCGTCTGGATGGAGATTTCAGATAACTACATGAAAGGCAAATACCCTTCTTTGTTACAATAAACACACATTCAGCATCCAGCTCTTTGAAGTGTACTGAAGGAAGTGAGGGCCATAAAGCCCCTTTGTTCTCCCCCTTCTCTCCCTCTGATGGCAGAATCCAGAGAAGGCAGAATTGGGAGTTTCTATATTTGATAATTAAAGATGAAATATAATTGGATTCTGACAAACAATTACAAGGCAGAGAGCCTGGCCACTCAAGTGTCACAAGCACGATTCGATGCTGCGGAGGCCAGAGCAGCTCTACATGTGGCAAAAGCAGAGCAACTGGAAAAGGAAGAAATGGCCAAAGCAGCTCTATGTGTGATTAAACAAAAGGAAGAAATGGTGAAAGCTCAGGCCAGGCTTGAGTTTCTAGAGCGCGAACAGGAGGTAGCAGAAATAACAGCTGCAGCTTTACAGGTGGAGGTTGAAGGTGCTACCTCCATGCACAATTTGGAACGGCTAGAAATAAGAAGCCCATATAGCCACATCAAGGCCTACATGGATGACCAGAATGCACTATGACATGAGCAGGCAGGAGCGATGCGGTTGACCACAAATCTCCCAAAACCAAGTGAACAAGAGGGATAATTTCAACCACCAGATGTGCAAACCAGCCAGGAAGCTGACATTGTACCATCTGAATCATGAGACCTCCCCTTCGGTCCATCAGCAACAACAAATACTCATAAGCAGGAGGGCACACAAGGAGGGCACACAAGGCACACAAGGAGCCATGATTCCTAAGCTCAATACAAAGGAATTCCGGCCAGACCTTCAAGGCCCCTCGTCTGAACCCTGGGAAGTTACCATCATCAAGGAGTATTCTGAAGAAAACTGCCAGCCCTCTTTGGCCCATCCCCCTGCCCTTGGGAGCAATTCCTAGGAGGATCAACAAGAAGCCACTAATCATGCTCCTAGCGACTTCAATATCAAGCTACCTCAGCCTGACAGCAAATCCTGCACAGCACCAATGTATCCTCCAACATCCTGGAGAAGAAGGTTGGATTTGGGGAGTACAAAATCTACTTTAAATGCTGTGAGTCTATGGAACATGTGGCCAAAGCTTGCGCAGCTAAGGTGAAGTGTCACCTATGCAAGAGTGACAAGGACCCAGGAGCAGCTACATCAAGAAACTTCTACTCCTCCTTTGACCAAGGAACCTCAGCATAGCTCCAAAGTGCAGCCAGAGGTGACCACAAGTGTCAATTGCATGTCAGTATGTGGTAACTCACCATTCCCTCATCCATGCCACCACCTCTGTTTGGTTAAAATCTACCCCGATGGATGCCCGGGAGAAGCCATGAAGATGTATGTATTAATAGATACACAAAGCAATTGCTCATTAGCTAGATCAGCATTCTTCGACCTCTTTAATGTCCTAAGTGAAGAAACGCCTTTCACAATATCAATGTGCACTGTCCCCCAGAGCATGGCAGGGAGGAAAGTCACTGGACTCCTCATAGAGTTGTTAGATGGGAGTTCACGGTTCCTACTGCTGCCATTGTTAGAATGGGACACCTTACCAGACGGTCTCAGTCAAATTCCAGCACCAGAGGTAGCATGCACCATACCTCACCTGGCGCACATGGTGGATCACTTCCCTGCCCTAGATCCTGAAGCCAAAATCCGACTTATGTTGGGAGTAGATGCCTTTGCCTACCACGGAATGGTCAGAAGCCCATCAGGCACCCCAATCGTCCTTAAGACAGAACTTGGATGGGTCATTGCAGGAAAGGTCTGGGTTGATGGGCTGCAAGCTCCAACCCAAGCAAACGTCTCAGCAACTTCCATCTCACCTGAAACCATGCCAAGAAAACTTCACGCTTTTGACAACCAAACTTGTTTTAGGAGTGACAGTGTTCCAGACCAGCAAAGATGACAACGACATGGCCTTGTAGGTAGAAGACAAAGAATTTCTGTGACTCATGGATAAGGAATTTCTACAGGGTGCCACAGGAAGTTGGATAGCCCCACTATCTTTTTGCATACCCAGGCAACATCTGCTGAACAACCATGAGCAACTCTCTTTCGCCTCAACAGTCTGAGGAGAATCCTGAACAGGAAGCCTGAAATGAAAGCTCATTCAGTGGAGTTCATGGATAAGATGATCCAGAGTGGACACGCTGAGCTTGCCCCACCCCTGAAGAAAGAGGAAGAATGCTGGTATCTACCATTCTTTGGAGTGTACCACCCACAAAAGCCAGATCAGATACAACTAGTCTTCGACGCCAGCACACAATTTCAAGGCACCTCTTTGAACAAAGTCCTCCTTACAGGGCCTGACCTAACTAACAGTTTGCTTGGTGTGCTTATCCGCTTCAGAAAGGAGGCTATAGCAGTGATGGCTAACATTCAACAGATATTTTATTCATTCTACGTCAGGAAAGATCATTGTAATTACCTGCGCTTCCTGTAGATGAGTGATGAGCACAACCGAAAGATATCAGAATACAGAATGCGAGTGTCAGAATCCAATTATACTTCATCTCCAGTTATCAATTATAGAAAACCCCATTTCTGCCCTCTCTGGATTCTGTCATAAAAAAAGAGAGGGGGGTGAACAAAGGGGCTTTATGGCCCTCACTTCCTTCGGTACAACTTCAAAGGGTTTGAATGTGGATAGCACCAAAAGGCCTCATCATAACAAAGGAGGCTATTTACCTTTCATGTAATTTATTTGAAGTCTCCATCCAGCCGGAAGAAAGGAAAAAAGGGGTGGGATTGTGATGCCTGAAACTGACACTGGAAGAGGGGGGATGATTGGGTGGGACTACTGGGGGACCCCTTAAAACCTTAAATGGGAGAGCTTGAACCCCAAGTCCTGTCTAGAATGCCTGCAACCATTTGCTCTTAATAAAGGATTCCTGTTGGAAGAATTATTCCAACAGTTCTGTCTTCTTAAGATGCAAAGTGGGGTGGGTCCTTATATTAGACAGGACTTGCAAAATTAATCCACCTGGAAGGGAGACCCTTGCCAGGGGATTTTGCAAAAAAATACCATGTCAGACAATGGAGCAAGAAAGGGGGAAAACTCCCTGGAAAGAGAGCCGCTGACCAAATTGGAACTTTGCCAGATGTTGGAATCCGAGAGGTCAGATTCCTCAGGAGAAGAAGTGGTGGAGACATGGGATCACAAGCCTCGCTGGTCAATGGGCGTTGGAAAGAAAAGTGAGTGGGGAAAGGAATCAAGAAAGGTGACCCTGATACGGGGGACCAAGCAACCAGAATGGAAGCAGGAGATGGAGAAATCCCTGCACGCAAGTGAAGAAGGAGAAAGCTGGGCACCGTACTCAGACTGGATCCTAGAGAAAGCTATTGATCTGATGAAGAGAACTCTCAGCTCCCCAGCTCCTGGAGATGCAAAGGGAGAGACACCGAGGGGGAAGTGGAACCTGCAATCCCGGGGACATCTGCTGATCCAGTAGTCCCCACCCCCTACTGGACCACAGATGGCAATCTGGATGGAAGACACTACCAACAACAACGGAGGCACCGATCCATTCCAAGATGTCTGCCATTGGAGGTGAAATTCAAAGAGGACCCAACACGCTTGGAGTTTTTCCTAACCCAAATCCTCAGCTACATGGAGGAATATGGGCAGGACATTCCCAGCGACAAAGCCTGCATCTGGATCATGCAAGCTGCGTGGATGGACCGGCTGCAGATTGGGTGGTGAACTTGACTCCAATGCCCCAGAACTCAGTAACTTCAACCGTTTCATGTCCTCTTTGAGAAGACGATTTGAAGACCCCCCTGGCTGATCGCAAAGCCCATGAAAGGATAAAAACGATGAAGCAAGGCAAACACCCGGTGGCTGAATATACACAAGAATTCTGGGCCATTGCCAGCAAACTGAATTGGCCAGAAGACATCCTCCTTAGCCATTTCAAAGATGGACTTAATTATGATCTATATGACGCTTGCCTGCCCCGAGAGAAACCCACACCAACTTGAGGAATGGTACATCTTGGCAGAGGAAGCAGAGATCGACATATTGAAGAGACACCGCCGAGGAAAACAATGGAGCCGCCCCCCGCCTGAGCTGACACACGAACCGGTGAAATCATCGGCTACAGCGAAGAAGCAAATGGGGTGTTTCAAGTGCGGAAGAGAACCCATCCTCAAGACAGTGACTATATTAATTCCCCCCATGCCCGAAGCCGTGAAGGTGAAAGCCTTAATAGACTCTGTCTGCACCCGCTGCCTCATTAGCCCAACACTAGTGGGGAATCTGGGCATTCCATCGAGGAGACTGGAACAACCAATCTCATTTGGCCAGTTAGATGGATCCATAGCAGGGGGGGGGTGCCAGCTACCCTAGCCACTCTACCAATACACCTCTCCCTGAGCAAACATGAAGAGGACATAACGTTTGTGGTGACCCCAGGCATGGAATGCCCAATGATCCTAGGGATGGAATGGTTAAAAAAATGGAACCCCTGGGTAAATTGGAGGATGACAGAAATCAAATTCCCGAAGGGGGACCCTATGGACTTAAAACCCCAAGGGGGGCTACCAGAATCAAGAACAGAAAAAGCATCCATGGGAGAGGAAAAGGGACTAACAGAAATACCAGAGGAATATAGAGACCTTGCTGAAGTTTTCAGTAAGGAGAGGGCGGATGAGCTCCCCCCCCACTGAATCACAGACTGTACCATGGAATTCAAGCCTGGGGCAAAACTCCCGAAGCGCAGATTATACTCCATGAGCCCAAAGGAGAAGGAGGAAATGGAAAGATTCATTAAAAAAAACCTAGAGAGAGGTTGCCCCGGTCCTCTTTAGAGAGAAGAAGGATGGCTCTTTACACTTATGCGTGGATTATAGGGCCCTGAATACAATCAGTGAAAGCAACCTATACCCTCTAAGGGAAGCTTACTATCACGTGAGAATTAAGGAAGGGGACAAATGGAAAACCGCATTTAACTGCCCCATGGGGTGCTATCAATTCAAAGTCTTGCCATTTTGATTACAAGGGGGCCCTGCAGTCTTTATGCAGTTAATCAATGACGTTCTAAGGTAGCACCTCTTTAAGGGGGTCCTTGTTTACTTGGACGGCATTCTTATCTTCACCGAAACAAAAGAGGAACATGTCAACCTTGTCAGAGCGGTTTTAAAGAAATTGCGAGCCGCCCACCTATATGCCAAAC
The DNA here is from genome assembly GCF_016545835.1 of Crotalus tigris. Taxonomy (NCBI): domain Eukaryota; kingdom Metazoa; phylum Chordata; class Lepidosauria; order Squamata; family Viperidae; genus Crotalus; species Crotalus tigris. The sequence goes on from NW_024100154.1 coordinate 56,574, forward strand.
TCTCAAAATGTGAATTCCACCAAGAAATGATAGACTACCTAGGTTATCGCATATCCCCCCAGGGCATTGAAATGGACCCAGAGAAGGTCAAAGCAGTATTAGATTGGGCACCACCCCGCACAAGAAAGCAACTACAAAGTTTCCTGGGCTTTGCAAACTTTTACCGCCAATTCATCCCCTCATTTGTCCAGATAGTCTTGCCCCTCACTAACTTACTAAAAATGAAGGGAGCATCCTCAGTAAAACCTAGCCAGCCACTAACATGGACAATGTAGTGCCAAGCAGCATTTGAGAGACTAAAGAGAACCAGTACTAAGGCACCCAGACATGAACAAGCCCTTCGTAATACAGGCAGATGCAAGTGATGTGGCAGTGGGGGCTGTTCTTTTACAAGAAAACGATGATGGAGTATTGCAACCCTGTGCATCTACATCCAAGAAACTCATGGAAACAGAACAGTGCTGGCCTGTATGGGAGAAGGAGGCATACGGGATACGTTGGGCATTACTCACGTGGCGACAGTTCCTGGAAGGCAACAAAATCCCCTTCCAGGTGTGGACTGACCACAAAAATTTGGATGTCCTGAAAATGGCCAGGAAACTCAATCCCAAACAAGCCCGCTGGTCCCAGCATTTTCACCAGTTCCAATTTAAGCTCAAACATTTACCAGGGAAAAAGAACGTCCTGGCAGATGCACTATCTCGCATGCCCCAATATACCACAGCTCTAAACCAATAATGGAAGAGTCACAACTGGCAGCACCAGTAACCACAAGAACCCAAGCTAAATTAAAACCACAACTGGACAGCCAAACTGGAATTGAATTCAGAAAAAGTTTGGAAACAGACGAATGGTTCCAGAAAAACAAAAATGTGTGCACAGTGAGAGACGGGTTGCCTTGCATAGGGGAAAAGTTATACATACCAACAACCCAAAGAGTCACTTTCATGCAGCTTTGCCATGACAAAAAATCAGCAGGGCATTTTGGATTTGTAAAAACTTTACACTTAATTAAATGACAATTTTGGTGGCCATCAATAAAAAAGGACATAGAATGTTATGTGGCCAGCTGCCCAAAATGTGCGACTGCAAAAAGGTTGCAAGGGAAATCGCCAGGACTATTACAACCAGTGGCAAATCCCTCAGCCCCCTGGAGGGAAATAGCCATGGATTTTATAGTGGAACTGCCAGAAAACAATGGGAATACTGTTGTCTGGATGGTCACGGACTTGTTTTCTAAACAGGTGCACTTTATCCCTTGCCAAAAGATTCCCACGGCAAAGGCCTTAGCAAAACCTTTTGTCCAGCACATTTACAGATTGCACGGGGCACCCCAACTTATCATCTCTGATAGGGGAGTGCAATTTATGTCTGCATTTTGATAGGAATTTTTATCCCTCTTAGGGACCACTCAGGGACTGACATCTAGCCATCATCCATAAGGGGATGGACAAACAGAACGTTGTCATTCAGTACTTGAGCAATATTTAAGATGTTTTAGTAATTTTCAACAAACAAATTGGACGGACCTACTCCCTTTCGCAGAAGTTGCTTACAATAATGCAGTCCACTCCAGCACAGGTTACACTCCTTTTCAAATAGCCACCGGTCAAAGTTTCAACTCCATGCCAGAATTAACCCCACAGGAACCGGCGATCCCATCACTGAAAGAATGGATGGAACAATTACAAAACACCTGGCCAATAGTCAGAAAAGCACTAGATGAAGCTAGGCAGGCATACAAAGCACAAGCTGATAAAAAAAGGGTTGAGCCTACACTATTCATTATAGGAGAAATGGTGTACTTATCTACAAAATACTTAAAGTCCCTACAGCCCTGTAAAAAACTTGGACCAAAATATATAGGGCCTTTTCCAATTAAAAGAATCATAAACCCAGTAACAGTAGAATTAGAATTACCCAAAATTCTCAGGCAAATACACCCAATTTTTCATTGCAGCTTGCTGAAAAGAGAGCGTCACTCACCTCTATGGCCAAAAGACCCGCCCCCACCTCCAATCATGGTGGAGGGTGAACAACACTTCGAGATAAAGGAAATCCTTGACTCTAGGAGATATCATGGAGTGACTCAGTACCTAATTGCCTGGAAACACCTCCCTACCTCACAAAACGAATGGGTCCATAAACGTCATGTCAGAGCCCTGAAGCTATTAAAGAAGTTTCACACAGAATACTCTAACAAGCCTGACTAACTTTTATACCTGTTTTGTTTTCTTTCAGGTGGATCTGTCGTATTTTTGAGGGGCAGGATGTCAGAATCCAATTATATTTCATCTCTAGTTATCAATTACAGAAAAAACCATTTCTGCCTTGTATGGATTCTGCCACACGATGAAGGGAAGGGGGTGAACAAAGGGGCTTTATGGCCCTCACTTCCTTCGGTACACTTCAAAGGAACTGAATGTGTGTTTTGCCAAAAGAGCTAACCATAAGTTTGGGGCTATTACCTTTCATGTAGTTTTCTTTGAAGTCTCCATCCAGCCGGCAGTAAGGAAAAGGGGGTGGGAATGTAATGTCTGAGACTGTCGCTGGAACAGGGGTTGATTGGGTGGGGCTACTGGAGAACTCCTTAAAACCTTGAATGGGAGAGCTTGGACCCCAAGTCCTGTCTAGAACGCCTGCAACTATTTTCTCTTAATAAAGGATGCCTGTTGGAAGAATTATTCCAAGAGTTCTGTCTTCTTAAGATTCAAAGTGGGGTGGGTCCTTACAGACACACTGGAACACGCCTTAGACCATTGTGACTTATGGCAAAAGGATGAGGCTTTCTTAGAGGTGTGAGAGGAAGACCTATGTGACAAATGGGATGGTAAATGCAAATGATGGGACACTTCAGACTTGGCCTTCTTTGGTGTATTCTTTGCCTGAAGTTCAGCTTGGAGAGATTCCTTACTGCTTTGTAGTAGCTTCTTACGTTCCTTGTTTATCAGCTTGAGGCATTGCATTTCCTCTTTGAGTGTTGAATCTCCTAGTTGTGATTGGATGTCTATGAGGCGGCGTTCATAGTCTGTCCATTTTAGGAAAAGCCTGTCCATATCCTCTTCCAAAGAACGAATGCACCCGGGGGAAAGCTTATCTCTGGATGTGTCGCATAAGGTTTCCTAGATGTTTCTGCTGTTTCCCAATCAGGTTTGTACATCAGGTTCTGCACACAAATCGAGGTTAGTTGGAAGGACCTGCTCTTCTGGCACATTGGAACTCTATGCCATGACTAGAGAACTCCTGGATATTTCAGAAGACTTTAATAGAATTTTCTCTTTGACCACTAGGGTGCATTGTATACAAGTAGCTTAAATGCTGGCCTGTTGTTTGCAGATTGGCCACCAGAGGGTGCTGCGTATAGGCCACTAGGGTGTGTTGTATACAAGTAATTTGAATTCAGGCCTTTGTTTGCAGGTTGGCCACCAGAGGACACTGTACCTAGACTACGCTTGGAATAGACCAGTGGTTCTCAACCTTTTTAATGCCACGACCCCCAACCGGTCATAAGTTGAGGACTGCTCAACCGGTCATAAGTCGAGGACTACTCAACTGGTGCAGCACCGTTTGCAGAATGGGGCTTTTGGCGGGCTCAGCAGGGCAGAGACAGCCTGGACAATTCCTATTGGCTTTTGAAAGCCAATAGAATTAGACTCTATTCAAGAGAGTCTATTCTATTGGCTTTCAAAAGCCAATAGAATAAAAGGGAGTAGCCCAGCTAAGGAAAAGGGGGCAAAAATGGCGGACTGTGTTGTTTGGCGACCCCCGTGAAATGGTCGTTCGACCCCAAATGGGGTCCCGACCCACAGGTTGAGAACCACTGGAATAGACAGTTTGCTGTTTGATCAATTTTAATGAGCTACAAAGCTTCTGAGTATCTGTTTATGGAACCTCTAAAGGCTTGCATTCCTGAATTGAGACTCCACGTTAAAAGTTTGCACTATAAAAGGGCTCAGTTTGCTATTTTTCTTCCAAGCAATAATCAAGGGAACCGTTAAATGGCTGGCTTCTGTTAATCAAATAGCCTTTCTGGTTTCCCTGTGCCTACATTCCAATGGAAGAGATTTCTGCATGAGGTATTGGCTTTCACATACCAATTGACCTGTCTCTTAGCAATAGATTGCTTTGGTTTACAAGCAGGCTGAGAAGCGATCCCAACGAGGGGAGTTTTTCTTAGCTAGCTGGGCTTGCAGTTCTGAGTGATCTTTTTAGACAAAGGGAACAGAGTTCTTTGAGCAGAGATGTAAACTTTGAAATGCTGAATCTTTTCAGATGGCAAAGAGAAGTTTTCAGTCTAGCCAGGCAGAGCAGATTCAACATACATCTCTTCACATTCTAAGCTGTCTCTTTACATAAGCAAGCAGAGGAAACATGCAGGAGAAGACTTTAGGCAGGCAGAAGAAAGATTGATTCCCTTTTTTAAAAAAACTTTAAGCAAATGAAGAAACATGTTCTTATCCTTTTACTATCCTGGCTCAAGCAAAGAAGATTGCTGGATTTTACTTGAAACAGGCAGAATTAACTCCATGGATGAATTATGCAATTACTTTATTCAACAGGCATCCTCAATTTAATAACTTACAGTTATTGTAGAGATTCCTCTGGAATATGAGTTGTAATTTAGACCCATCGCATAGGTAAAAGGATAATAGATTTCTCCATTCTAATGGAACTACCAGCCTCGTGGCTAGGATTCATGGAGAGATTGCAGACTGGCACATAATCAGGATATCCTATAATAAAATACAAGACCATCCCAGTGGCCAATCCTAACACAGATATAACCAGGTAACATACATTACATTACCCAGAAGGCTATCCCTTAAGGAAACAGTTCTTAATTGCTAAGCTAGCTATATATTCTGACCAGATGGCTATATACTTTGACCAGCACAGGGATCCTGCTGTATTCATGCAATTGATAAATCAAGTGCTGCATAATCACTTATATAAGGGTGTTTTTGTTTACCTTGACAACATCCTTATCTATACTAGATGAGCATGTTAAATTGGTGTGTGAAGTACTGAAAAAACTATTAAATGCCAAGCTTTGCACAAAACTCTCAAAATGTGAGTTCCATCAAACACACCTGGATTACTTAGGATATAGGATTTCCAGTGAAGGCATTGAAATGGATTCAGCTAAAGTGAGAACAGTACTGGAATGGCAACTCCCACAAACTCGAAAGCAGCTCCAGAGTTTTTTGGGGTTTGCTAATTTCTACTGGCAATTCATACCCTTCTTTGCCGAAATTGCCTTGCCACTGACCAAGCTGCTAAAAACAGGGAAAATGGGTGGGAAACTATGACTCTGCCAACCACTCCAATGGTCCATTGAATGCCAAACTGCTTTTGAGAATTTAAAGACTGTTTGCAGCAAAACCCATTCTCAAACATCCCGGTCTTGAGAAACAATTTACCATTCTAGTTGATGCCAGTGATGTAGCTGTGGGGGCTGTTCTTTTGCAAAGGAATGACAGTGGAAATTTACAGCCCTGCGCTTATACCTCCAAAAAGTTAATGCTGAATGAAGGTGGGCAGTCTGGGAAAAAGAGGTTTTCACTGTAAGATGGGCTCTGCTTAATTGGCATCATTTTCTTGAAGGAAGCGACTTGCCTTTTGAAGTATGGACTGATCACAACAATCTAGAAGCACTAAAAAACCCTCGCAAATTATCCCCTAAGCAAGTCCAATGGGTACAATATTTTAACCATTTCAACTTTACATTACAATACATCCCGGGAGGAAAACATTTCCTAGCTGATGCCCTATCCAGACTACCCCAATACAAAAGCCGTTGAGAAGAGATTGTAAACTCCATTATTCTGCAATCAGAGTTGATTTCTCAAGTAAAAACAGGAGGCCCATCGCACATAAAATCTACTGAACCTAATAACCCGATTACTAAGAGACTGAAGGAGGAGTTGAAAACTGACACCTAGTTCTTAGCAAATAAACCATACTGTCTTGTTGGGATGGATTAGCTTGGAAAGGATTGAAACTGTATCTACCAGAGACTATCAGAGTTCAGGCTCTCCAATGCAGCCATGATAGCAAACAAGCAGATCACTTTGACTATCTAAAAATTTTACATTTGATTTGGCGGCAGTTTTGGTGACTTGGACTGAAGAAGGACATTGAGAATTATGTGAAAATATGTGCAACTTGTGCAACCATGAAAAAAATGGCCTGAAAAAACGCCTGGATTATTACATCAAGTTGCAGACCCTTCCCAGCCCTGGGAAGAAATAGCCATGGATTTTATTGTAGAATTGCCAGAAAATAGGGGAAATACGGTAATATGGACTATTTTAGACCTTTTTTCTAAACAAGCTCATTTCATTGACTGCCCTGGTCTCTCCTCCACAAAGAAATTGACAAGAATGTTTCTCAAGCATATCTACCGACTCCATGGAGCTCCAAAGTGGATTATATCAGATGGGGAGATGCAATTCACTACCATGTTCTGGAGAGACTTTCTGAAACTTATTGGGTCCATGCAGGGACTGTCATTGTCTTTTCATCCATCTACTAATGGAGCTGCTGAAAAGGCTAACTCAATAGTGGAGCAATATATTAGGTGCTATGTGGACTACCAACAGACCACATGGGCTGACCTCCTCCCCTTCGCTGAGGTGGCTTACAATAACACAGTACATAGTAGCACTGGACTCACTCCTTTAAAATAGCTACTGGTAGAGAATTCATTCCCATGCCTGAGCTCCCTCAGGATCCTTCTGTTTCTCAAACTTTAGACCAATGGGTGACTTCTTGGAAAACCATGTGGGACAAAGCAGCTCTAACAAAAGCCTCAAAAGTTTAAAAAGAGCAGGCAGACAAAAGAAGGGTCCCCCAGAGATCATTTCATGTGGGTGAAAAGGTTTACCTCTCTACAAAATATCTAAGACTCAAACTGCCTAGTAAAAAATTGGAACTAAAGTTCCTTGGACCTTTCCCCATAGTGCAGATTATAAATCCAGTCACTGTGGAATTAAAGCTTCCTCCTCTTCTAGGGAAAATTCACCCTGTGTTCCACTGCAGCCTATTGAAGCCATACAGAGAGTCCGCATTGAGACCTCCTCCCAAACAGGCACCTGGTCCTCTGGTTGTGGAGGGAGAACTTATTATGAAATAAAACAAATCCTTGACTCAAGGTTGTATAGGGGAAAGGTGCAGTATCCAGTGCAATGGAAAAGTTACCCACTATCAGTAGTTACCTGGGTGAAAAGTACTGATGTAAAAGATGATAGATTAATACATAAATGTTATGATAAGCATCTGAATAAGCCTAGGGGTTGATTTCTGACTCTAAATTCTTTTCCATCCACAGGATTTCTCTCTTCTTTTAGGGATTCAACTGTCAAACCTTCAAACACTCTGAATTCAGCCATGTTTCTTTGTTTTTGGTTGCCACAGCAATGAGAGGGGGAGATGCATTCTTATAGTTTAGTCAAAACAATAACTTTCTTGTGGGAACCAAGGTCAAGCAGCCTAAGTGTTTGGCGGGCTGGAGCTACCATTAGGAAGCCCGCCAACGGTGTTAATTGGGGATTGTGATTTATGTCACACTAAGGTGTGAGGAGTTCAACTTTTACTTTTTAATCTTTTGGGAGGGGGAACTTTGAGTCTTGGTTTCACCTTTGTTCATGCTGATATTATGTAGCCATTAAAAGTGTTCTTTGAGGAAAGCAATTGCCTCAGAGTTCTTATTTCTACTGGTCTCATTTATCAGAACCATGACACAAGGTAGTTGTTAAGTGAGTCACGCCCAATTTTACAATCTTTTTTGCCACAGTTATTAAGTGAATCACTGCAGCTAATAAGTGAATCATTCAGTTGTTAAGTGAATGTGGCTTTTCCCCTTGACTTTGCTTGTTAGAAGCCAGTTGGAAATGTCACAAATAGTAATCATATGACTCTGGGACATTGCAACTGTTATAAATATATGCTAGTAGCCAAGCACCCAAATTTTGATCACATGACCATATAAGGATGCTGCTATGGTTATAAGTGCAAGGACTGGTTATGAGGCACTTTTTTCCAATACCATTGTAACTTTGAACAGTTGCTAAATTAATGGCTGTAACTCAAGCATTGATTCTCCTCCAGACAAAATATATCAACCAAACTCACATAAAAATATTAACTGTGGTCACTATAAAATCTTATATAATATGAATGAAATCATAAGCCTAATAAATAAATAATGGTATTTCATTTGGTGCTTGCTGTGAAGCAGTTAATCAATGAGGGAAAGATATGAACTCTTGTCTGAGGACAGTACAAGATCTGTTTGTTTTTTCTCTCTCTCCACATAGTAGATCCAGTTTCATTCTTGTTTGGTATCTTCTAAAAGATTATCAAAACTGAACACAGGTATTTCTTGTCTTCTGTTTCCTCTCAATTTTTTATTTCTTTCCAGTTCAGTGTTAAATTGTGGAGAACAGAACTGGAATGGGCCAACTTGTTTTCTGCATTGGAGGTCGAAGAACAAATCTTCACTCCTCCCTGTTTACATCTAAAGAAGCTAGCTAGACCACCAGTACTGATCACAAGTGAGGGTAGAAAGGCTCTTCATTAGATCTTAGGGCACCAATTTTAAGCATGCTGAGCTGGCTGCATAATTTATTCAGCATTGTACAATGGAGTAAGTACCATCTGCAGAAATAGCATAAGAAATTCTAAAGAAGGCTAAAAATAACTGAAAGCCAGTTTGATCTAGTGGTTAAGGCACCAGACTAGAAAGCAAGAGACTATGAGTTCAAGACCTACACATGAGCATGGCTGCAGCCATTTTCCTTCTCATTCTAGATTGCCACATAGAATGGAAGGAATGGGGGGCTGCCTAGGTGCTTCGTTAGTCAAAATAATCTTTTGTCCCGTGGGAACCAACCTCACAGGCTGCTCCCAAGATTAAGGACTGGGTGTTGCATAAAAAGCCTGCCAAATAATCATATTGGGGAATGTAGTTGCTTGCATAGTATTATGGGTTGCACATTTAACTTTGTATTGTTACATGTACGCAGAGTTGGTTTCACTCTTGACCATGCCAATACGTTGTAACTAATAAACATGTTCTTTGAGACTTCCAGTTTGCCATTGCAGGACTTCCGGTTTGCCATTGCAGGACTTCCAGTTTGCCATCGTGGTGCCTGCAGACACATGAAGGCGAGCTCCATCTTCTGCATCGGAATTCATCCAACTGGGGGATCCTGGAAAGGGTCAAAAGTCACCCTGTAGGGACGATGAGCAAGGAGGGGACCCCCGCTTGATTGTGGGAGGGCGGTAGCCCTTCCGCTTGATCTGGGCCAGCTCTCCAAACCAGCGGGGAAAAAACTGGCCATAGCAATATGGCTCATCACTAAGCTGCTGACAGCCGAAGTCAAAATTACTACCAAGCACCTTTAAAGCAACATGGATGAAATTGGGTGAGATCTGATCTTCTCTTTAAGATTTAAATATCTTTCCTGCCAAAGCTGCCCAAAGTATTTTTTCCCCTGTGAGGAGAGATGGAAGGGAATTCCTACCCAACCCTCTAAGAACAGCGGTGACTGACTACCCAGGGGAAATAGAGCAATTATAAAAACAACTTTAATCTAATTGAATGCATATACTTTTGAAATTTGGGGACTAAAAGTTTTCCTATTCATACTGGAGATGTTGTTTTTTATCTAAAAAGAAAAGAAATAAACCTTGAAAAATTATTATAAAATCTTGGGACTCAAAAAGTTTTAAACAGCATCGGTGACATCTTGTGGTGAAGTATGGTATTAAAACTTCTTATTGACTAAAAGAGTCTTGGCGTGAAGCCCAGAATCTAGAAAAAACTCTCTTGATACCACCTATGAAAAACTCAGCTGTAAAGAAGGAACTGCAGGGCGGCATATCTGGCCTGTTTAAACTATGAAGATAAACTGTTAGAGAATTTTTAATTTCTCTATTGGTGAAAAATAAATCAGAAGCTCTCACACTTGACTGCATTTAGCTGATTCAAATAAAAATATTTACAATACCATTCTTCTTTACAGCAATATAGCTTAATGAAGGCTTCTTACAGAGACAGACCAGAAACAGACATGAGACTGGAAATCCAGCTCCTAACTCAATACTCTTTTTGCACAGACTCAGTAGCACTTTCTTCACATTGGCTGACTGAGTTACCACATGACTCTTCCTGTTCATGAATATTCCAACACTCCTCCCTTCATGACAGGAAGACACATCAGACCTATAGACTTTATTCACTTCTTTAATATTGAAAAACCTTGTGCCACTACCCTGGCCTTATACTGTACATCATTATTTGTCAATACCTTTTTCTTATATACCCATTTACAACCCACAGCTTTGGTTCCCTGTGGCAAAGTCACTGATTTAAATACTTCATGGTCTCCTATGGATTTCATCTCTTTATCCATGGCCTCTTTCCATCTTTCTTGTTCAGCTTTTGGTAATGCCAACACCTCTTTATAACTTCTTGGCTCATACCACACATTGCAAACCTTTACCTTGCTGGCAGAATACCTGTCAGGCGGAATTCCTTTATTACATCGCTCTGACCTACATGGTATTGTTGTAGAATTGAAAGACTTGAGTCAGCTCTTTCCAGGAAAGGGAAGTTTATTGCGCAGGTTCAGAGAGCCATCGTGGCTAAAGATTCTGAACAAAAGCCTGGGCATTGATGACCATTTTTATAACCCTTCAAGCAGAGTTATTTCCTGAGCAGGTCACATTCCTCACATGGTTACATTCTATAGGTCCTTATTCTAACATAGAAAAACTACTAGACAGATCTATAATCGATAGCTCCTCGTTTACATTGGAATGCTTTTAGCAATCAGTAATATATCAAGTGTTAAGCAATTTAGATACACCATGTGACAAGCAGTTAGTAATATATCATGTGCAGAGCTGGGAACAGGATGTCTGGCCATCCTAAATTTAAGAGCTGTCTTGTAAGCAAAACAAACCTCCCTTTCACACACAATCTTTGGTGGGCCATCTGCTTTTTACCCATATTCTTTGTCGGATCATTAGTGTTTTCCCAGGTGCCACTTTAGTATTAACTGCTCCTGTGTCTCAAGTCTTTCTGGTTTCATGTCTTGTTCAGCCTCTCCTCCCTGAACATTGACATCTTCTATACTCATTTTTTCATCATTAGATGAAATATTGTCACTAAACAGATCAGCGTCATTAAATGAGACACACCCAGAATTTGCATTAATTCTGTCCCAATTTTGTTCTGCAAAATTAGCAGACCTTGAAATTATAATTCTTTTACTTCCATCGCTAAAGCAATATCCTTTTGACCCTGGCTCATAGCCCACAAACCTGAGCTTTCTTGCCTTTTGCTGTCCCTTCCTTCTGATTGCTTTTGGAATATGTACCCATGCAGTACTTCCAAAAATTCTCAAATGTGCCAATGATGGCTTTCTCCCATATAGAATGGCATATGGAGTATTATTAATGGAGGAACTCCACAGCCTATTAACTATTTAATTAGCAGTCAATATGGCTTCTCCCCAATATGACCTGCTCAAACCAGAATCCTCCAATAATGAATCTTTCATTGTTTGCAAAACACCATTCCTTCTTTCAGCTACACCATTCTCTGCTGCTGTGTAAGGATTTGTACGTCTGTGTCTTATCCCCAACTGCCCCAACAATTGTTGGAATTTAGTTGACATAAATTCAGTACCTCTGTCAGTTTGCAACTGACACACTTGTTGTCTGTACCTTCTCTCTACAAAACTTAACCACTGTTTGAATTGTTGTAGCACCTCTGTCTTACTTCTAAGCAAGTAGCAAAACGAATACCTGCTATAATCATCAACAATTATCAGTGCATATTTTGCTCCTCCCAAACTGGCTTGCATAGGTCCCACCAGATCTGCATGGACCAGCTCTAGAACTCTTTTTGTTTGTCTTGTGCTACATTTACTAACTGGGAATGCCTTTGACTTCGATGCTTTGCATACTGCACAGTCCAAATATGTTTTGCATCCCTTCAAATTTAGCCCTTCTGCAAAATCTTGCATTTGCTGCAAAACTTTA